>NC_090222.1:25282500-25582500 GCF_024489055.1 Chanodichthys erythropterus | reverse complement strand
TTAGTGAGCACATGAGACTTATTTTAAAAAACATATAAAAAATCCTTCTGACTCTAAACTTTTGTACAGTAGAGTACATTTATATCTAAATAATATTAATTTCATATATTAACTTTCTTTGATATTTTTAGAGCCCGAATTGTGGATTTTCACAAGCCCACTGGCCCAGGAGAGACACACCTCAGAATGTTTGAGTGGGTAAAACAATATTTCTCACATTCTGCCAGTAGGAGTGCAAGACTGCTGCCCAAAGTAGTACAGACAACTTTACCACCTATATACTTCCAGCACCAAGGTATTTCAAGATTCAGGTTTCTCTTGTAAACTGCTTTAATCAGAATAAAGTGAATGTATTGTCCCTCATGAAACTCAAGATAGTATTGACCTCACAGAAAAAGAATAGACTTTGTAAGATGAGGTACGTGTTGTTCTGTCTTTATGATCAGGCCACAGTTGCTCAATCATAGGAGTAGAACAGAAAGTAAATGGCAACCTGTCCCTGCTCCTCTTTGATCCGGCGTTTGCACCTGGGGAAATGAGGAGAGTGCTGTCGCAAGATCATGGTACGCCGTATATGCAAATTCCCTGGTGGCCTAAAACACAGACAATATCAAGTGGTCGCCGTAGAAGGGGTGCTAACACCTGAAGAGAAACAGGCAATTTAGACCTACAGCTTTAAGAATTCATTGCTTTAGTTATTTATTTGGGCATCATAACCTTTGAAGTGCTCTATTATTTGTTTATTTTATTCATTTACTCTTAATTTCAGTAATGTATTTCATCTAGATATTTTTGTATGGGCAGTATAAACTGAATGCCGTGTTTGTTTTTCAGAGCCGCATTCTTAATTCAAGGACACTATGTGCTGAGAAAATTACTTGATGCAATTGTGCTTATCTGCTGACTGCATATCTACTGTCATTCCTGCTACTTTTATATGCCATTCTCTTGAAACAGACTAATAAAACACTGTTTTTGTATAAATGTCAATAAACCATAATAAATCTAGTTTTATTTTACTAGCTGCACTATAAGTCAGTTATTATTGACATAATGTGTGTGAATCTTCAGTTCTTCAGATTTTGATTCATTGAATGATTAGTTCATTTTGTCTTTCAACTAGTTGTATGCACGTGGTATCCATTGTTGAACTTATCGGTGGCCTTATGCACTCTGAATCACTCTGAACCAGTAGTGTCTGACTCCGCTTTTCCAACCTGCCGGTGAAAGTCAGATCATTAGAGAACTTCACTTCCTTTCTCTGTGTCCTGATCAAATGCGTAATGTGACAAAATTTGCTTCCTGATTTAATCAAGGCAGCAGACCTGCAAGTCAAGGACATTGTAGTCTAGTTTTTTGTAGTGAGTACACTGATATTTTCCCTCCCAGCCTACTCACCCGTCCCTGCAGAGTGACACCCCATAAGCACCACCACACTCACTAATCCATATAGTATGCAACTGATAATTGAGCGCATTCTGAAAGACTGCTTATGTGTGTTTTATCAAAATGTCAATTTATTATAAGCATTTGAAGAGACTGCACTGATTTTCTACTGTTTAGTGTCAATCACCATCTAACTTAGCCAGTAAAGATCTACATTAGATGTTATATGAATATGGTCCCTGGATCATATGTTTTATCAGCTGGCAATTTTAAGAGTGCAAGTTGCAGCTATTATTATACCAATAATGGGAAGATGAGGCTTATCAGTGTCACAATATCCCTGTTTGTACTTTTTGTTTTGTACCATTTCCTGCAATCTGTCATATAGTTATGCATTTCAACTCACTAACTTGCAATTTGATATCAGTTATTTTGGATATACTGTATATCAGGTAGAGTACAAGGCAAATTTTCTCAAGAAAAAAAAAATCTCTCAACTAATGCTGTAAAATATACAACATGAACTGAAAACTTAAATTACACAATTTTTTTATATAATAACAATACAGTTATAATAGGCCTACTAACTTTAACATGATTTCTACTCCAATTCGTTTTTTTTTTTTTTTTTTAAATGTGGCTGTCAATTTGACGTATTCAAACATGCATTAAATAGGCTATTGAAGAACATTAAAAATTATAATTATGTAATATGCTGCATATATTTAGCTAAATGCTCCTCTCTAGAGTTCATTTTTCTAGCTGACTAACGAGTTTATGGTCACTGAATATGTTCTGGTTGACGTTGGAGTACAAGATGTTTTAAGTCTTTCTGCGGTTGAAACACTGATTACGCGATTACACGAGACATGATTCGGATTTGTTTTGTTTTTTATTTCGAAGTAAAATGGGCAGTAGCTATTTGAAATATGAGAAAATCCTTGACCTTCCTAGTGGGTATGGACTACTAGTATATATATACCTGCGTATCACGTAGACTACACCACTGCGAGAGAGAGAGAGAGAGAGAGAGAGAGAGAGAGAGACATACAGAGAGAGATGGCAGGTAAGTGAACCGCAGAGCAAACCCTGATCAGGTAAGCAGTGAACTTTGGTTTAGGACATTTTAACACACTTTATGTGGCTTAATATACTACAAAATAAATAAATAAATAATCTGTGCTTAACCTATTGGCCAGGTGGAGTATGCAAATGCACCCTCATAATGCGATTATAATGAAATTTTAGTAATATTGCGATTAAACTTTACCTCAGGTTCATGTAAACACAATACTAACGTAAGCTCACAATCGTAACCATAATCGTATTAAACTAGGTGGTGTACGCCGATTTTAATTGCAATAAAGTTGTTCACACAACTGTCATTATTTTGAAGTTTTCTCTTCTCCAAATCGCTAAACTATGTCAACACAACTCGCTCTGAAGTCTCGTATCTTAATCTTCTAGACAGCGCGAAGAACGCGACGGCATTGCGACATTTATAACATCTACTACGTCTATAAAAATGTATTTTGATGTGAGTAGATTAAAACAATGGCCGGTAACATGCATATCTAAGTGTGGTATAACCATACTTATTAGCGAATAATCAGAGTAATGAAACTTGCATGTAAACTAAGTGGAGTTCTCGTGTCGTGTAAACATCGAAATAATCGCATTATTCGTGCACATGTAAACGTAGTCGTATTATTCAATTTTCTTCTTTTTGTTGATATCTTTTATTCATTTATTTTGTTATTGTTTCCATGTTATGAATCATAATAATCTTTTCTTTATGAATTCTCTATCCGTTTTTTTGTCTTATGTTACATTGTTCTTGTACGTGTTGATTTCTTTAATCATTTGCTCTGATATGTTTGATTATTTCCACATCTTGGTGTCTCTTCTGTGCTGACCATGGTGACCTAATCAAACCTGCTAGGCTACATTTTGTCTTCAAGTTAATGTATCCTAGCAGGTCTGATTAGGTCACCATTCAGTGGATTCAAGAGACTGACTGAGCAGTGTTGTTAGGTTCACTTTTTTCCCCGCGTATTTTTAGTCATTCGCGCCATAAGGGAGCTCTCTTTGTTCGCTTTCCGTATATAATCCATTCACAATTTGTAATTCTTCTAAGAGGACCAGCGTCTATACTGAAAAGTTTCAGGAGTGACAAACGCGTTCAATTACTGGAGTGAATCCGCTAAATTGTTCTGTGCTATAATTTACAGTGATAACTAATGCAAAAACTCGAGAAAATGAGATCCAGGCTGTTGATGACGTTGAAGAAAAATGATTTCTTCATTTCAATTAAATTTAGCCTCACACGCAAACTTTAATCGATAATGAAAATAATAAAACCAAAAGGTAAAATAACAACCATAAAGAAGTAATCAATAGTTAATAATAACATTTAGAGTATTGTAAAATCCAGAGTATTGTATCTAATAGATGTATTTCCGAATTACAGAAAGAAAGAACAATAATTAAGACATTTGCAGATAGGAGAGATGAAGCAGAAAAGCCAGGGGGAGCAAAGGAAGAGCAAAGGAGAAAAAGCCCCACTCTCAACGCCTCAGCCCATTTTATACCTACCATAAGAATAGGGAAATTTACTCAAACCTTGTTTTCGTTAATCAGAAAAGGTCAGATGAACTTACCCATTATGTCATAGGTCAAATGTCAAAATATAGGGAATGTTTTAACCCCCTTAAGGGATTTTGCAAATCTTACATTAACATGTCAGCAGAAATAGAAACAGACATATTTTGATCGTGTTCAAATGAGCAACTGATTCTGAAAACATCAGGCAGTACTTGTCAGGCGTCCAATATCTAACAATATAACAAGCATACATACTCTTAAAGATAAAAGAATAATAACCATAAGGGTACAATAAATACTTGAAAATACTGTATGATGAGAATTAAGTAGGAGTACATAAATATATTAAATCAAAAGTAAAACTGATAAATCATAAGCCATAAATGATTAACATAAATATGAATGAAATGCATATGAATATTGACCATTTTGGATCCATCAATAACCATAACTAACGTGACGAAACATGTCATACATGCCTTTGTCAAAATAGACCTGCGCGATTAATCTTTCAAAGATCGCGTGATCTCATTCCTAAATAACAGCGATTCGCATGACAAACATTAAGATCTGCGTCCTGACCAAGAGATAGCAGTTGTATGGGAATGAAACAACTTCACAAACTCTTTTCAAGTATCATTACCCAGCCAACATAGCATGGTGGGGCCCAGATGGGTGTCACCTGGGCAGCCTTACTGGGGCCCAGACATTTATGTCCATGGTTTCCATGGAGGCCCCACATGGGTTAGCCCAGATGAACTGAACACTGCTCAGTGTGCACACTACAGGCTGTTAAATGAAACACAGAAACATACTGGAGTTAATGAGATAATTATGTGATAATGAGCAGAATCACTGAAAGACAGAGAAACAACAAGAACTACAACTTCAGCCACAGCCTTCGATGAAATCAACTGAAGATAAAAGACATTAAATCACTGAAGATCTGATTAAACATCTCCACAAACAACATTACCAGCTTCACTTATTACTAATCAGATTGACTTTATTTCTGACAAACATCTACAAAAGTTGTTATTGAGAATTACCAGAGGTTTAGATGTTGATGATTTGTTGAAAATATTTGGTTTGATGTCACCGTGATCGAGGTCAGCGCTTACTTCAGTTAGGCAGTTTGACTCTTGACTGCTTTAGTGTTTCTCTGGCTGCTTTTGCTGTTTGTTGTGGCAAGAGAAACAAGAGACAACGTGCTCAACTGCTAAATGATAAAAATGTAATCATCATTTAGTGGCTTAATTCACTGATCTAATTACTGAGTTTTTTATGAGCAAAATGTGATTAACTTTGTGCTGAATCTTTTCTTGCATTACAACAATAAAAATGTTTAAATCAGAAAGTTTGTAAAATATATTGTTCACTAAACACTTCAAACCTCCTGCAAGATTGACTTACACAGACATCAAGAATCAGCGTATAAATTTTGCAGCTGTTTTAAAGCATTTAATGTACATTGTATTTTTCAGATTTATTCTTCTGCTCTGATTTTTGTAACTTTTTAAGTTGTTCTGGAAAAGATCCAGCACCAAACTAATAACATTTTTTTCATATAAAGCTCAGTCATTAGATCAGCAAACAAAGCCACAACATTATGACAATTAGATTCATATCATTCAACAGCTAAACACATTGTCTCTTGCTTTTCTTGCCACAACAAACAGCAAAAGCAGCCAGAGAAACACTATAACAGTCAAGAGTCAAACTGCCTAACTGAAGTAAGCGCTGACCTCGATCACGGTGACATCAAACCAAATATTTTCAACAAATCATCAACATCTAAACCTCTGGTAATTCTCAATAACAACTTTTGTAGATGTTTGTCAGAAATAAAGTCAATCTGGTTAGTAATAAGTGAAGCTGGTAATGCTGTTTGTGGAGATGTTTAATCAGATCTTCAGTGATTTAATGTCTTTTATCTTCAGTTGATTTCATCGAAGGCTGTGGCTGAAGTTGTAGTTCTTGTTGTTTCTCTGTCCTTCAGTGATTCTGCTCATTATCACCTAATTATCTCATTAACTCCAGCATGTTTCTGTGTTTCATTTAACAGCCTGTAGTGTGCACACTGAGCAGTGTTCAGTTCATCTGGGCTAACCCATGTGGGGCCTCCATGGAAACCGTGGACAAAAATGTCTGGGCCCCAGTTAGGCTGCCCAGGTGACACCCATCTGGGCCCCACCATGCTATGTTGGCTGGGTATTTCTGTCTTACAATAATTCACATTATCACAGAAGTACTGATATAAAGTAAGGTGACCAGAATTCTGAAATGGAAATCGGGGACATTTCAAAATACCACCAAAATCTAATTTATTATTATCTATTAAGGTGCCATATGTAATATTTTCTGTCCACTAGAGATCTCTAGAGGCGATCTTATATTCTGCATAATTGTGTGTTTTGACAAAAACTATACTATAAAACTATATATGTTTTAGTGCTGGACAATATGATATAACATTGATATAAGTGATTACGTGGATTTAAACCTACCTATATTGTAGTTATATAAAATATTCACATGCAGATTTGCTTTATGTATTTCCCCACCGTCGAAATCAGGCGCATAAATGTCATGAAACACGACTCCTGGCTGCATGTCGATATCCATGGATTAGTTTTTATTTGACAAGTTGTAAGGAACACATTCAATTCCAACCTTTAGTGTAATTCGTTAGTTTTTCTCGCGTTTTCGCAGTTTCCTCTACTAAATCCAGTCACGCAGCAGGTTCTTTTGCCACTCAGTCCAGCTGAGGGAGCGCGTTTTCGGCGGGAAAGTGACATCGACGAATACCCTTTATCAATTGCAACACCGGCGCCCAGCAGCAGCCCTGCGTTTCCGCCATTTTGGGGGTGAAAGCGAGTCGGCAGCCTACTAGTTTTTATGGCCTGTCAAGTAGTGACGTAAGGTTTCCGTTTCCGGGTCCAAGCAGCCTCGACTCATTTCACTTGAGAATGCCATCGACGGCCGTTTATGAGCGCTATTTATTCATATTAAACATCAATCATTTTAAAAAGTTAAACATTTAAATACTTACAGTCTACACAACAGTATCCGTGCTGACAGCGTTTGGTATGGAGATAACGTTTATGATTATAATTTTTTTGTAGTATTATACCACATCGTGTGTGTATATTAGCACCATTAATAAAAAAATAATAATAAAATACTATGATCATCAAATCCTAGACAAAAGTGTCCAAAAGTGTGAATGCGATAACGCACACAGCAATGCATCATGTATTTTAAGATCATTATCTTTGTAGCGTGATCCATTAATATAGCCTATTTCAATTCAGACCTAGATATTATTATTATTACTCCACTAAGTCTAAAATATATTGCTTGCTGCAAACATGATGATCTTAAATTTATTACTTATTAATTTACTATTAGGCTAATAAATGTGTAAAGTTGCATAAAATGGAAATACTCAATGAAGCAGGCTAACTACGTTACCTCAGATGGTTGAATGGTTGGATTCCACAACTGGTAAAATAAAACATATAGAAGACCATACAACATTTACTGTAGGAGCCATACAGTTTACTGGTGACTTAATTTAAAAAACTGTTCTATGGCGCTTCTGATTTGGCAGTGAGATTCGCTGATTTTGGGTGCGTAAGATGTGAAGGATTCAGTCCAGTTAGTGTTTTCAGCCCATAATGGCGGCCGCGCTACCGGAGCACCATCTAGTGGCTGTTACCCAAAAAGTATCAAAGTGTCGCCTCTTGGGTTCTCTTTACCTCAACGGACAGTGGAATAGAATTGGGATAGGACTCGGGAAGAAATCATGTTCATGGATGCGATTATTAGCGTTACTGTAGTATGAAGCAGAGCAGGTCGAGCGTTGTGCTGAGCAAGGCCGCTTGAGCGATTGCGCAACACGCCACGAGCAGCAGAACTTTTAGGGCTGCCAATGGGTCATTCCCCGAAATCGGTGCCTTTTGCGTCCCTAAGAAATAACCAGACATAGAAGTACTATAAAATCAAATAAATTTGTGATTTAAAAACATATCAATACTGTGCATTGATTTATCAATATTACACCAAAGTAAAGTCAATTAAATATTATTTTAAATAATTAAAATTGCATTTATTCTCATAAGGGTAAGGTTTTTGGCCTGTCCCTTGCTATGATTGTTCTTTTCCAGCAGGACTTTTAATTTGCAAATTGAATGCAAAACTATACAAAAATCACTTTTGCATATTGTTCTAAGTATATCTTATTGTCAAGCAATGTTTTAGCATAAGTATACATTTTTGTTAGTATTTGTAGTATTGGTATAGTATTACTATTGTTGGTACAGGAATCTCATAATTCAAGTATGAACTATTTAAATGTATTATATAAACTTAATAATATATTTTAACCCTAACAGAGTGTGTAGCTTTTAATTTCTTAAACAGCCATGTTGGAATATGTATCATGGCCATATTCCAGATGACAATGCCAATAATCATTTTCACACATGAATGGGCACTGATTCCTGACTTTAACCTCAATGTAAGACTAACCTCTTGATGGAAATAAATGTTCTGATGTCATTTCCATCAGGAAATGCATACATTTTTGGTTAAGATCTTGTATTGACAATGCAAGAGGTGAGCACAAGTCTCCTTCAGCACATCCCAAAGACTTACACTGAGGTTAAAGTCAGGACTCGGAAGTGTCCATTTCCTATGTGAAAATGATTCTTTGTGCTCTGTGAACCATTTTTTCACAGTTTTAACCCTGTTGAATATTGGCATTGTCAGCCTGGAATATGGCCATGATACATCTTTCAACACCTTTGTTTAAGAAAAGAAAAGCTACACACTACATCTCTTAGGGTTAAAGAACCATTGCCAAACATATAACATGCTAGAAACATATTAATCACTGTAATAATGATCCATTCAGTATTTACCTATTAAAATCCAAACAACAACCTTTTTTTTGGCCGGGCACGGGGGGCAGTGAATATTTTAAGCTCTGTGAGGGGACACACTGACACAGACAAAACGTATGGACGCATGGGTAATTACAGTAGCCTTAAAACATTTAAAGCGTGCATATGCACAGATTTGATCTTAGAGTGTTAAATCCTCGCCAACGCTCATATTTATAAAAACGTGGAAAAGTGCTTAGCACCACATCAGAGTCTGAACAGACGTACAGTACACACTTTTCCTTGTCAGATTACTGCAGGTTTTTTGGAAATCAAAGCTATTCTTACAGCTCGCCATTCTAAATTAAACGATTTGGACGATGACTGGTGATCTTTTATATGTAAATGACATTAATTAGGTGTTGTTTACAATGCCGAGAACTGAAACCATTCAGCTGCGCACAAGTTCAAGATTATTTGCACTTTAGGTTATATATTTCACATTTGAAAGAGAGACATACGCTCGTTTTCTGTGTGTACGTTCATTCTAAGAATCTCACATACGCACATCTGAGAAATGATCGTAAGATCAAATTTAGGATGGTTTCTGTGCAACATTTTATAAATAAGGCTCTTGATCTCTTAGAAATTGAATGTTTCACTAATACAGCCATGCAAAGTGAATGAAAAACAATATAATGTAAATTAAAAAGTAAGAAACTTTACAGTATTATGTAAAAAAAAAAATTAGTAGATTGTTTGCTAGATTGTATGCTGAAGAATGTGTCCCGTCATCCCTGTTACTCTGGTCAGTCCTGTTACCATTATGTCAATGCTGTTACTGTCATTAATTTCATAAATAATGTAAAAATAATATTTGAAATGGCCTTCCAAGTTTTTCAGTTGTAACAATCACATTATTTTGTTTTGGACAAAGCCCTTCTTTTAATATCTCTCTTGTAAATATATATATATTTTTTTTTTCTTAATTGACAGGTGATCAGCCTTCAAAATTAGGGTGTTTTTGGTCATCTGAATGACAAATATAAGATTTGTTTAAAAAATACAAAATTTGAAACAACCCCAGCGAAAAAAGGGAAGAAAATACTGCTCATATATGTAAAAACTATTACATAGTAAAACTGTAAAAACTGTAGTATATAGTGATGATTATGTCTGTAACAGGGTTGACAAAAATATCAAAACATGAGGAAGAAAAGTAGTAATAAAATAAAAAATTATATAGCCTGAGATGGCCCAATACAACTTCTTGTCATTTTAAGTTGTCTTCATTTCATAGATTAATTAGATAATTAAACCTATTTTATTTTTAAATTTTTTAAAGTTGAAAAGGCACCAATTTTGTGGAATGACCCAAATGTTTTTTAAACAATTAATCATATTCTCTGCATTAACATTAATTATGTTCAACCTACTGAAATGTTTATTATATTTCCCTTCCAAATTCACATTCTGAACAATAAATAAATATTTTCCCCACTACCACCGTCAAGTGCTACTCTTCCCATTAGCAGTGCTTGTCTCTTAGTCATCATATTTCATACCTGTTAAATTTACATTTAAATTAAATGTTTGACTGATAAACACCTATAAGAGCCATATTTCATAGTAGACTTAAGTTCGTAGTGGGGGAAGGAAGAGGTCAGGGACGACGAACAACTGCTGACTGAGTCTTTATTGAATATCAAAACGGTTCAACAGAAAGACTGTGCAACGCACAACAATGGAAATAAACAATCCACAAAGGGCTTCACTCCAGGTTCGGCATACGCTCTCCAAGTTTGGTTTACACCATCCACAAGGGCTTCACTCCGCGAACCTCGACTCGACTCAGTCAACAGTTCCCCTCTCTCTCACACACTCCTGCTTCTCACGGCGTTTTGTCCTGTCTCCGCGCCAATCACTGGAATGAGAAACAGGTGTTCGTGATTTGTATTCAACCCGCTCACTTACCACGCGTCTCCTGCTATTCTCTCCGGTTGCAGACCTCGCTGAACCACGCCCCCCTCGCCACATACCCCCACCGCTCAACTCAGGCCGGGGAGCCGTCCGGCCTGTAGCATCCCCCCCATTTCTGGAGAGGAAATCGGCCACAGCCATCCAAACACCCGGCCTGTGGACCACCTTGAACTTAAAAGGCTGTAGGGCCAGATACCAACCAGTGATCCGCGCGTTGGGATCCTTCATGCAGTGGAGCTACTGCAGGGGAGCATGATCCGAACACAGAGTGAATTCCCGTCCCAGGAGATAATAGCGGAGGGTGAGGACGGCCCACCTGATAGCCAAATACTCTTTTTCTACGGTACTGTACTTAGCTTCTCTCTTAGAGAGCTTACGGCTAATGTACAGTACCGGCCGCTCCTCACCCTCTATCTCCTGAGACAGGATAGCACCCAGCCCCCTGTCCGACGCGTCAGTCTGCAACAGAAAAGGGAGAGAAAAGTCAGGAGAGTGAAGCAATGGCCCGCCACATAGAGCAGCTTTTACCTGGGTGAAAGCCTGCTGGCACGGCTCCGTCCACTGGACCGTATCTGGAGCATCCTTTTTAGTTAGATCAGTCAACGAGCTGGTGAGGGCCGAATAATTAGGTACAAACCTTCTATAATATCCCGCCAGCCCGAGGAACTGTCTAACCTCCTTTTTGTTGTTGGGGCGTGGACAGGTCGCAATCGCTGCCGTCTTGTCAATTTGGGGACGCACCTGCCCATGCCCCAAGTGGAAGCCCAGATACCTTACTTCCATGCGCCCAATTGCACACTTCTTCGGGTTGGCCGTGAGCCCAGCCGCTCTCAGCGATCTCAGGACGGCTCTCACATGCTGCATATGCCGCTGCCAATCATTACTATAGATAATAATATCATCCAGATAGGCAGCCGCATATGCAGCATGGGGCCGGAGAATTTTATCCATGAGTCGCTGAAAGGTGGCCGGTGCCCCGAACAGCCCGAACGGAAGCGTAACGAATTGGTGTAATCAGAACGGCGTTGTAAAAGCTGTCTTTTCTTTGGATAAAGGCGACAAGGGGATCTGCCAGTACCCTTTCGTTAAGTCCAGTGTCGAATAAAATCGAGCCGCACCTAGCCGGTCAAGCAACTCGTCCACCCGCGGCATTGGATACGCGTCGAATTTCGACACTGCATTCACCCTGCGATAGTCCATGCAGAAACGAACCGAGCCACCGGTCTTAGGAACCAAAACTATCGGGCTCGCCCAGTTACTGCTGGACTCTTCTATTACTCCCATTTTCAGCATTGCCTCTAATTCGTCCTGAACTACCTTTTTTTTGTGTTCAGGTAACCTATACGGCCGGCTGCGAACAACCACGCCCGGCTCCGTCTCGACATGGTGCTGAATGAGGTTGGTACGTCCCGGCAGGGGAGAGAACACGTCTGCAAATTTTGTTTGCAATTTGGATAAATCAGTTAGCTGGGAGGGCGAGAGGTGATCTCCCCCCGGGACCAGAGCGAGAGATTGAGTTTTTACATTCGCCTCTGGTCCAAGATCATCCTCCCCGCTAATCACCGTCGCCAGCATCACTGATTCTTCCTCATTCCATTTTTTTAGGAGGTTGAGGTGATAGATTTGACGTACCCCCCTCCTGTCGGACCGTACCACCTCGTAATCGAGCTCGCCCACTTGCCGTGTGACCTCAAAGGGTCCTTGCCACTTTGCAAGTAATTTCGAACTGGAAGTAGGGAGCAATGCAAGCACTTTTTCTCCCGGTGCGAATTTACGTAAGTTAGAACGTCTGTTATAAAGTTGGCTCTGTCTGTGCTGGGCCTGTAACAAATTCTCCATTGATAGCCGCCCCAAAGTGTGGAGTTTTGATCTCAAGTCCAGCACATACTGAGTTTCATTTTTGACCTGAGATGGTCCGTCCTCCCAAGTTTCCCTGAGGACATCCAGCACCCCACGGGGCTGGCGCCCAAAGAGGAGCTCAAAGGGGGAAAACCCCGTGGAGGCTTGCGGGACCTCTCGCACTGCGAATAACAGAGGTTCTAACCACTTATCCCAATTTTTGGCGTTCTCTTGAACGAACTTACGAATCGTGGATTTAAGCGTGCGATTAAAACGTTCGACCAGCCTGTCCGTTTGTGGGTGAAAGACGCTGGTACGAACCGATTTAATGCCCAATAATTCGTACAGTTCGCGTAACGTGCGTGACATAAACGCCGTGCCTTGATCAGTGAGGATGTCTTTTGGAATCCCCACCCGGGAGATTAAGCGAAACAGTGCACACACCGAACCCCAACTATGCGGCCTGTATCCAATGCCCCAGATGAAATCAGGCTTTGATGGAGAGAGGTTTGGTTACAGCCCGAGTCCACCAAAGCCTGATAGGTTCCCCCCTTGATACTCACAGGTATTTGGTACCCGCCAGCCTGACCAGGGGCGGCCTGTGGATCGTCAGGGACCCGGATCACCGTCCCGACCTCCATAACCGGACATTTATCCACAAAATGATCCGGATCTCCGCACCGCCAACAGGCCGGCCCAGACTTGCCCGCCGCTCCAGTGGCAGAGAGTGGGCTGAATAGATGGCGCGGAGAGAGGGGAGAAGCAGGAGCGGGGTCCGTCCCGGCAGCAGGGAGTCCCGCCCCCCTGGGCTCTGGGTCCATAGGAAGGTGCCTGTCCCGTTCCGCCCTGCCCTCGGTGGGCCGGGCGGACGAGACCTAGGAAGAGGGACAGGTCTAGAGAGAGAGGGGGACAAAAGAGAGGGAGAGAGAGAGGCAGCTGGAAGGGGTTCGCCGCCCCCTTGGCACGCCACCAGATGATCCTCCGCCAGTTGGATGGCTGAGTACAGCGATGTGGGGCGTTGGCACTGGACCCACTCGGCCGTCTTCTTCGGGAGCCGAGTGATGAATTGCTCCAGCACCACGCGATCGACGACCAGGTCCACGTCGCTTCCCTCAGCCAGCAACCATTTGCGGCACGAGTCCCGGAGCTGCTGGGCCAACGTGAAGGGCCGGCCGGACTCACCCAGGTCGAGGGAGTGAAAGCGCTGTCGGTGCTGCTCTGGGGTCCGACCGACCCGCTGGACGATGGCCCGCCGTAGGTCTTCATAGACCAAAAGGTTCGGAATGGGGAGCTGTTGTGCGGCCACCTGTGCTTCTCCTGAGAGGAGCGGGACCAGCCTCATCGACCACTGGTCCATTTACACGCCTCCGCGGATCTCTCGAAGAGGTCTAAGAACACTTCTGGGTCATCCAGTGGGCCCATCTTATTTAAGGGCAGGTGGACCGGCACAGCGAGCTGTTCGGTGGGCTGTTCGGTGGGCCCCCGGGGAACCTCCCGGTCAATCCAGCTCCGGAACGCCTCGCGGTCCTCCTGCTGGGTTCGTAGAATGGCTTGGAAACACCGCTCCTGGTCGCCTCTTAACTCCAGCAGGGCCTGTTGTTGTTCGCGGTGCAGGACCGCGAGGGACGCGATGATGTCTGCAAATGTGGCGGAGGACGAAGATTGCATGGCGACGTGCTCACCGTCTTCCTTCCCGGGTTTTGGCACCAGTGTAGTAGACTTAAGTTCGTAGTGGGGGAAGGAAGAGGTCAGGGACGACGAACAACTGCTGACTGAGTCTTTATTGAATATCAAAACGGTTCAACAGAAAGACTGTGCAACGCACAACAACGGAAATAAACAATCCACAAAAGGCTTCACTCCAGGTTCGGCATACGCTATCCACAAGGGCTTCTCTCCAAGTTTGGTTTACACCATCCACAAGGGCTTCACTCCGCGAACCTCGACCCGACTCAGTCAACAGTTCCCCTCTCTCTCACACACTCCTGCTTCTCACGGCGTTTTGTCCTGTCTCCGCGCCAATCACTGGAATGAGAAACAGGTGTTCGTGATTTGTATTCAACCCGCTCACTTACCACGCGTCTCCTGCTATTCTCTCCGGTTGCAGACCTCGCTGAACCACGCCCCCCTCGCCACATTTCATATTTCACAATTTTATATTTTCACACTTTTATTATGTAAATTTAGTTCAATAATTGTTTTGATTAATAAGTAATTTATTGTTGAATAGGCCTATATTTATTTGGTTTATGTGTTCTTACTGCGCATGTTCAGTGACATCATTTTATGGTAATGCATGCGAAAAGATAGTGACGCACATGCAATAAGTTCAGACAAACGTGGGAGAACACAAAGCTTTTGACCGTGTCTTAATTGAGATAGCATAAATTGAATAACCCTGATAAAGGAAATTATGGACTTCGTGTGATGAATACAAAATAAGAAGAAACGCGTCAAAACTTGTGGAATAACTAAAAGACATTCACATGTTCCGTATATGTAAGTCAAAAGCTTTCTCCGTTGTTTAAACTAAGAGGAGTTATTGCAAGTGCGCACTTTACTGATGCACGTTTATGGAAGACCATACAGTGAAGTTAGACAAGCAACGTTGTGCAGTATGTGTTCAGTGGAGTAATGATTGAATGTTGAGTAAATTTTAACACGCTTTGAAGTTTCACAAAATTGCGGACAACAAAGACGATGACAATGTGATTAAGCGGTCTGAACGCAAGACGCCAACTGACAGGGTTTGGAAGAAAAACTCAACAACAAAATTACAGAGCCCCTAAAGGGATGTGGTGGTGGAAAAAAATAGGAAGGAAGGAAATTTTAAAGGTGCCATCGAACGTTTTTTTACAAGATGTAAGTCTAAGGTGTCCCCTGAATGTGTCTGTGAAGTTTCAGCTCAAAATATCCCATAGATTTTTTTTTATTAATTTTTTTAACTGCCTGTTTTGGGGCATAATTAGAAATGCGCTGATTCAGGTTGCGGCCCCTTTAAATGCTCACTCTCCCTGCCCACAGAGCTCGCGCTTGCCTTAAACAGTGCATAAACAAAGTTTACACAGCTAATATAACCCTCAAAATGGATCTTTACAAAGTATTCGTCATGCATACTGCATGCATGCGTCGGATTATGTGAGTATAGTATTTATTTGGATGTCTACATTTGATTCTGAATGAATTTGAGGCTGTGATCCGTGGCTAACGGCTAATGCTACACTGTTGGAGAGATTTATAAAGAATGAAGTTGTGTTTATGAATTATACAGACTGCAAGTGTTTAATAATGAAAATAGCGACGACTCTCTTGTCTCCGTGAAAACAGTAAGAAACAATGGTAACTTTAACCATATTTAACAGTACATTAGCAACATGCTAAAGAAACATTTAGAAAGACAATTTACAAATATCACTAAAAATATCATGTTATCAAGGATCATGTCAGTTATTATCACTCCATCTGCCATTTTTCGCTGTTGTCCTTGCTTGCCCTTGTCCATGGGCGTAGGTTTGGTCTCAGCTTTGGTGGGGACACCCCACGACACCCCCCAAACCCCCCCAACCCCCCCACCCCCCCCTCAAAGCACTGCAGCACTCTCAAAAAATAAAAATAAAAACCTGAGACTGTGTAATGTTGCACAACCAAACATTTTATTAACAGAAATTATGTACATTAGTAATTACACTAACAAAAAATATTCTGCCACAAGGAAAAATAAATAAATATAATAACCTTTTTCTAAACACTATTTACCCTCCAGTACACTCACGTTAATACCTGGGAATGTGAAATGCTGAACAACCATACGGTTTATTAAAAAACAAACATAATTTACTATAGGCTACGTTAATAGCCTATTTATACTTACAAAAAACACTGTTGGCTAATTGACATTCAGTTACTTGCTAATGTAGCATTCTATCATCCTGGGTAACACATACTATCACCAGTTAATACTATTTTCCACAGTAGAATCTGCATTTGAAAGCCTGGTCAGTCACTACTGCTAGTTTATTTGTGGGGCTAGCTAATTATAGTTAAAACGGAATATTAAAATGTTTTTACTCTGGCCTTTGTATGTGGCAGAGAGACAGCCCTGGTAACTTACCGTCGGCGTCGTCAACATGCGCGCGCGCGCACACACACCAACCGTTCGCTGCTAGTGCAAGCACAAAAGTAGTTCCGGCCCGCGCGTGTAGCCTGTAAGATACCCCGCCGCCAATCAAATTACGGCGTTTCTTGTACTGTCGTCGTCCTGGCCCTTAGAATCGATCCAAATAGCAGTGCAAAGGAGCTTGCTAAATATTGGTGGGGACAAATTTGTCATATCAAAATATTGATAGGGACTAGTACCTAGCGTCCCCCCCTAAACCTACGCCCATGCCCTTGTCTAATGCTTGAACATGAGCTGGCATATGCAAATATTGGGGGCGTACACCCCGACTGTTACGTAACAGTCAGTGTTATGTTGAGATTCGCCTGTTCTTCAGAGGTCTTTTAAACAATGAGATCTCAAAAAATGAGATTTATATAAGAAGGAGGAAACAATGGAGTTTGAGACTCACTGTATGTCATTTACATTTACTGAACTCTTGTTATTTAACTATGCCAAGGTAAATTACATTTTTAATTCTAGGGCACCTTTAGGTGTTGGTGGAAAAAAAAATTTGGGATGGGAGGAAAAAATTTTTTTTTTCAAATCTTTTGCGTTCCCTCGCAAAACTTTTGCATTCCCCCAAGAAACTTTGCGTTCCCCTCGCCAAACGTTTGCGTTCCCATGCAAAGATGTTTGCGTTCCCTCGCAAAGTTATAATCGTTCCCTTGCTGTGAGCTCGGACAAACACTTCCTCTTTAATGTCCCGCTGGCTGGCAGTAGTGTTTCAGTTAGTAACATACGTTAATAATGCACACAAACAATGCGCAGCTCCTAGAGTTTGAACTTGTTGGACTCAAATATAAAGAAATGCAGTCAGTGCTTATGTCAAGCAGTTCAGTAAAGTTGGCAATATATTCACAGATTCGAGCTTCCCGGATTAATAACTCGTGAGCTAAACATTATTAAAACACAAATGCAGCTACTTCCAATCATAGTAACCTAGACAACAAGCTACAACAACCCAATTTTCCTCAAATGTGCTTTATAATAAATTGGTCTCTATGAGCAGGTGGCGGAGATACACGTCTGAAGGGACCGTCTGAAAAGTGCAAAACCCAAAACACTTTTGCTCATTTTATATTATGAAAAATACTCAATAACTTCACTGTAACACACTGTACTGTCACCAAATTCAGTTCATGAGACAAGTGCCTACACCGGGGCCGGAGATGACTGTGTTCTTGCCATAGTACCAGTCAAGATAAAGTCCAAAAAACGTGATGTGTGTGGAAGTGTATGCCTTTATGGACCCAGGCAGCTCAGCAACTTTTTGTACTGATGCACTAGCAAGACGGTTGAATGTCCAGGGTAGAAAGATTGACATGATGCTAAGCACTATGAACTCAAAGAAACGAGTGGAAAGTTATGTACTCACCTTTGCACAATAATCTCACAAAACTTTGTGCGAGTGGAGGATTTCATCTTACCAAATGGGCAAGCAACAGTCGTGCATTGTTCCGGAAAGTGAAAGAGTTGCAGATGTAAGAGAGTTGGATTTGAGCAAAGATGCACTTCCTGCAGAGAGCATTAGGGGTGTTATGGTGTGTCAATTCAGATGTGTTCAAATTCAAGATCAATTTGAAAGAAAAACCTGTAACCAGAAGAGGAATCCTGTCAGTCACAAGCTCCATCTATGACCCTTTGGGCTTTCTCACACCTGTAATATTGCCATCAAAGATTCTAATGCAGCAGTTGTGCAGAGAAAAACTTGCAATGAATTGCCTGGTTACATGGGCTAAATCATTTGGCTGACTTCAGTGTACCAAGGTGTATAAAACCAGTTGACTTTGGAGTTTCCATTTCCGCACAATTACATCACTTCTCAGACGCTAGCGAGGTGGGATATGGAGTTGTCTCATACCTCAGATTGTTAAATGCTGATGGACTCGCACATTGCACCTTCATGATGGGGAAGTCTCGCATGGCGCCATTGAAGCAGACCACCATTCCACGTATTGAGCTGACTGCTGCAGTTGTTGCTGTTAAAACGGACAAGATGCTGAAAGATGAACTGGAACTAGAGTTGAATGAATCTGTGTTTTGGACTGACAGCACCACTGTTTTGAAATATATTGACAACGAAGGTCTTCGTTTCAAAACATTTGTCGCTAACAGAATTGCCACTATACGAGAGTCAACCAGACCACAACAGTGGAGGTACGTCAATACCTCAATGAACCCGACTGATTGTGCATCCAGGGGACTTACTTGTGACAGGTTCGTTAAAATTTGAGCTGGATCCATGGTCCTTCTTTTCTCACAGAACTAGAAAGCAAGTGGCCTGAGACAAATCATGACCTGTCATCAAAAGTGGATGACAGTGAGTTTAAACACTCAGCCTCAGTAAATCTTGTGTGTGCAGTGGATGGCACAGATACTGTGGACAAATTGATCAATTATTACTCAGATTGGTACAAATTAAAGAGAGCCGTGGCATGGATCCTTCGTTTTAAAGGCATGATTATACAGCGCAGCAATCAAGAAACAGCCAAAAACAGAGTTGTGACACAAATTTCACAGCACAAAACTGCAAAGCTCTAACAATGCAGGACTTAACAAGGGCTGAAAATGAGATCATCAAGTTCACTCAAAATCAAAGATTCAAAGAAGAAATGTCCATGTTGCAAAAAGGTAATCTATCTGTTAAAAAGAACAGTTGCCTTTCTAAAATGGATCAAATACTTCAGGATGGATTGCTGAGAGGTGGAGGTCGTCTTGGTAGATCTGCAATGCCTGAGTGTGTAAAGCATCCCATCATTATACCCAAAGACTCACATGTCACAACTTTAATCTTAAGAGACATTCATGAGAGAATTGGACATTGCGGAAGAAAATATATGCTTTAAAAGTTGCGACAAAGATTCTGGCTGCCTTCTGCAAACTCAATTGTTAGTAAGTTTCTTTCCAGATGTGTGACCTGTAGAAAGAGTAGAGCAAAGGCTTCAGAGCAGAAATTGTCAGAGCTGCCACTCGACAGAGTAATGCCAGATCAACCGGGGTTGACTACTTTGGACCATTTGAGGTCAAACAAGGTAGAAGTAAAGTTAAAAGATATAGGGGAATATTTTTCACCTGCCTGACAACAAGAGCTGTGCATATTGAAGTTGCACATACACTGGACACAGACTCGTGTTTAAATGCAATCCAACGCTTTGTGTGCAGGAGGGGTCAGGTGTCAATCATGAGAAGCGACAACGTTCTAATTTCATAGGTGCTGAGGTTGAACTGCGCAAAGCCATTCAACAGTGGAACCAATCAAAAATGGAAAGCACTCTCATGCAAAAGGGAATACAGTGGATGTTCAACCCACCCTCAGGATCTCATTTTGGAGGAGTGTAGGAAAGACAGATAAGGTCGGTAAGAAAAATCCTGAGATCTGTCCTAAAAGAACAAACACTTACTGATGAAAGCTTGCATACATTCTTGTGCAAAGTGGAAGCAATAATAAATGACAGACCACTTACCCTTACAACAGATGATCCCACAGATCTGGAACCCTTGACACCTGTTATTAATGAAAAGGCAACCAACCTTGCCACCTGGACTGTTCAGAAAAGAAGACATATGCACATCGCAAGTGGAAACAAATTCAGTATCTTGCTGACCTATTCTGGAAGCGTTGGGTGCGTGAGCGTCAAAAATGGACTCAAGTGAAGAAAAACCTATCAATTGGAGATGTTGTCCTGGTAATCGATGACTCGTCCGCTAGAAATTCATGGGTCTTTGGAAGGATCATAAAAGTGTTTCCAGATAAAAAAAGACTGGCAAGACGTGTGTTGGTTAAAACTAAGACCAATACCTTGGAAAGGCTTGTTGACAAGTTGTGCCTTATATATGAAATGGACTGTTAACTACTCTTCAGATATTAAGGACCGTTTCTCTATATAAAAATATGGACATTTCAGAAAATAAATAATGGACACTTAAGGTCTTTAAAGTGATGCATAATGCAAATATTATTTCAGCATGGCTCTATTGTTTTTGTTAAAAAGGTAATTGTCAGCCTGCATGCCTGTCAATTAGGGGGCCGGAAATGTAAGCCATATGAAATGCCATATTTCATATTTAACAATTTTATTTTATTATGTAAATTTGGTACAATAATTGTTTTGGTTAATAAGTCATTTATTGTTGAATATATTTATTTGGTTTATATGTGATCTTACTGGGCATGTTCAGTAACGTCGTTTTTTTGGTAATGCATGCAAAAAGATATTGACGCACATGCAATAAGTTGAGATGAACGGTGGGAGAACACAAAGCTTTTGACCGTGTCTTAATTGAGATATAGCATAAATTGACTCATAAGTATAGTATCTTTACAAATAAGTTGTTGAGAAGACATCGCTGATTCCCTCCTGACAATCTGTTAACAGAATGACAATAGTTGCATCCCAAACCACACACTATACACTATGCACTTATACACTATGTACTTATGCACTACAGGGAGTGCAGAATTATTAGTTGATTTTCTGATCATATTTTTTTTCCAAGCACATTTTACCAATTCCAATCCACATCAATCTTAATAACTACTATTAATATTGTTTTTAATCATTTATAAGTGATATATAATTGTTCATGAAGGCTGGAAATGAAGAATGCCCTATATTCAGGTGTGCAGAATTATTAGGCAGGTTTTCTTTTACAGATAAAATGAGCCAAAAAAGAGATTTAACTCAGACATAAAAGTCAAAAATTATTAAATACTCATGAGAAGGACGCAATACTAATGTAATACTAGAAATTGCAAAGTTAAAGCATGACCATTGGACAGTGAAATGCTCATTGGGTCAGCGGGGTCATACAAAAACAGCTGGAGAAGAAAAGACACGTTAACTGCAAAATAATTAAGAATTAAGGTGAAGAATTAAGTGTGAAACCATCAGGAACCCTTTAGTCTCCAGCGCCACCATTTCCCAGTACTGAAACCTACCTGGAGTCTTCAGAAGTGTGAGGTGTCAGGATCTCAGAGACTTATGTTAGGTGAAGAATCCTAAAAAGCGACCTGCTCTTAATAAGAAAAACAAGCTGAAGTGTTATAAAGTACATGAAGACTATTCTAGTATTACATTAGTATTGCGTCCTTCTCATGAGTATTTAATAATTTTTGACTTTTATGTCTGAGTTAAATCTCTTTTTTGGCTCATTTTATCTGTAAAAGAAAACCTGCCTAATAATTCTGCACACCTGAATATAGGGCATTCTTCATTTCCAGCGTTCATGAACAATTATATATCACTTATAAATGATTAAAAACAATATTAATAGAAGTTATTAAGATTGATGTGGATTGGAATTGGTAAAATGTGCTTGGAAAAAAAATATGATCAGAAAATCAACTTGCCTAATAATTCTGCACTCCCTGTATATACTCATCCATGTAGTGCGTGAATTGTGTTAGGCCCGATGAGGTCTATATGTGTACCGGGTTTTTCCAACAAATATATGTAAGCATGTTTGATATACGGACCAAGTTTTCGGACCCCATTCAAGGAGGTGTCGTAGAGCCCCTGTGCCACGCCCTGTGCCACGAGTTTTTGAGCACGTTAAGGCCCCCAAAAAGCCCTGGATAGTTGAAAAAAAAAAATCCTTAGAAAAACAATAGGGCCCTGCGCCTTAGTGGCTTGGGCACTAACTAAATCTGGTCTTACTTCATTAAAAAAATCTTTTCATATGAGTCAACTGAAAGTTAAAGCCATCACAGTCCATATGCTTCAGCAATAAAGGGCTCTAAAGAGGGGAATAGGGGGATCTTCACCCATTAACTTTGCCTATGGGTAGTCTAAAATGGCCTATTCGACAGCGACTAGATAATATGGTCCCAGCGATTTTTAAAATGGACACAAGTTAGGTTTTCCACCATCCACAGGATTGATTTTGTAAAGTTTGTTTCTATTAGGCTACTGATTCCATTCGGCTTGCCATTTCTTGAGGATTTAAGGGTTTATAATAGGTTTGAGGTCTGAAGGTGGAATTGCCCACACGTTTACCTTGAAAACAACAGAAGAGTAGCGCATTTGAATGCATGTTTGTGATAATACATTGGGATTAAATGGGTAAAGCATAAAAGCTGAAGATAGCCTAATATAAAACTTTGTATGCTATGATTGCATGAATGTATTTACACCTTTTTAGTTCGATTTAAATATATTACTTCAGGTCATAGAGTTATATATCACTTTATTTGTGCAAATATTTTTTGATGAATGTGAATAAACATGTATAAATTCTAGGTAAAGTAGTTTTGTTCTATTCAAGCTTCTCTCTGAATGTAGACACTTGTATGTTTTTAATTTTGCTCTATATGCATCTCTTTTGTCTCTTAGAGTGTTTGAATAAGAGCAGCGGTGAGACCCCTGATTTTAAACTGATCTCCCATAGGGGCTTCAACTTTATATCTGGAATCCACTTTCCTGAGGTGGTGGATAAAATTCAGAACTTAGAGATTCGAGACTCCGATGTCTTTGTCATTACTTACCCCAAATCAGGTAAAAATGGAAAACTACATGTTGCTGATAAAAGTGCAATATAATGTTATATGCAAAAAAGCATAGAACATTTACATGTAACATCTCTCCTGTTTTTGGCTTAGAAAAAGGCATTGTTTATAAATGTAGGGTGGGACTTGATTTTGTCCTTTGGGAATTGATTGGATTGTAGGAAGTTGGGTGTTGCTTACTAAATGCAGTGTTGGGTGTAACTCATCACTAAGTAAAGTAAAGGGATTACTCTTATTTTTTTGTAATTTAATTACAGTTATTTCTGTATTGATTAATATAGAACAATTCTAATTGAAACAATAGTATGTTTTTTTTTTTAACTGGATGTTTTTAATGTAACCTCCATTTAAATTCTTTGGTCAGTTCAAGAATAATTTATTCAATTTCTAATATTTATTTGGAAGAAAAAGCAGTTTCATGTCTATCCTTGTATTGTCTAACTGGTTGAGGTTGATATGGAATTTAGAAAATAATTAGTAATAAATAATTTTTAGAGAGAATAATTAGTACAGTAATATAATTACATAGTTGAAAAGAAGAAATGCTGTTTCGATGGGGAGGGGAGGTTAACGTTTTTTTTTGTTTGTTTGTTTGTTTTAAAGATTACATGGGCATTGGATTTTTTTTTTTTAAATTATGATGTGAATGGATAAATCATTTATAATAAACATTGCATTCTGTAAAAAAAAAAAAAAAATTCATAGTGACTTTAATAGACTTATGACAGCTTAAATGTAATTTATTAGTGAATTTGTAAACATGTTTTTGTTTATGTTGATTGTTTTGGCAGGCACTATTTGGATGCAGCAAATCCTTAGTCTAATAGAGGTCAAGGGAGATGTTAAAGCAGCAAGTAATCAGCTGAATTCTGAGCGCATCCCATGGATTGAGGTTTCAGACTCTGAGAATCTGTTTGTTTCTGACCCCTCCCCGAGATTCCGTGTGTCTCATCTGGCATATAAATTCATACCACTTGGACTGAAACAAAAGAAGGGCAAGGTGAGATTGGTGTCACTGCTTCTAAGCCATTCCAATGATCTAAAATAAAAAATGCTTCATTTACAAATGTTAAAATATCTCTTCACTTTTCCTAATGACCCATAGGTCATCTATGTGGCCAGAAATCCAAAGGATGTTTTGGTGTCCTACTTCCATTTTCACAAATATGCAAACATGCTGGAGACCCCAAAAGACTTTAATGATTTTTTTGAGAAATTCATGGAAGGAAATGGTAAGCAAAATGCTTTTTCTTTAATCTAATACTGTAAGTTCCAATTTCAATCAAAACAACTGTCAATAGTTAAAAAATATCATGTGTTTCAGTTTATGGCAATTGCTGGTTTGAGCATGTCAAGAACTGGTGCTCCCACAAAGACGAGATGAACTTCTTGTACATTACATATGAGGACATGATCAAGGTTTGATTGATTTGATTGCCTGATAAATAAGATTTACTGGACCGTTTAAAAGTTTGGGGACACTAAGAATTTTTTCGAAAGAAATTCATACATTTATTCATCAAAGATGCAATAAATCCATCAACAGTGAAAGATTAAAAAAAAAAAATATATATATATATATATATATTTAAATGAAATTCTGTTCTTTTGAACCCTCTATCCATTAAAGAATCCTAAAGAAAAAAAAGCTTCTACAAAAATATTAAGCAGCTCAACTTTTTTTTTAAATTGATAAGATGTATTTCCTGAAGTATTTCTATAATGATTTCGGAAGGATCATGTGACTCTGAAGACTGGAGTACTGGATGGTTAAACTTTGCCATCACAGGAATAGATTACATTTTAAAATATGTTAAAATAGAAAACAGGTATTTTTAATTGTAATTTTATTGTATTTTTGATCAGATAAATGCAGCCTTGGAGAGCTAAGAGACATTTAAAAAATCGTATTTAAAAATTAGCATTAAAAAATAACAAAAATTTTGAGCTTAAACTTGTACATTACATAACATTGTTGGAGGAGGATCAGTCAAGAATTGTTGCTGTAACTTATCAGTGGTGCATGCTTGCAGGACTTGCGGTCAGTGGTTGAAAAGATCACTTCGTTCTTGGAGATGGACTTGACACCACAGCAGTTGAATGAGGTTGTTGAGCACAGTATCTTCAGAAATATGAAAAACAATCCACAGGCCAATTACCAGCTGGTCGATAACACCATGCTGAACCACCAGCAGGGAACATTTATGAGGAAAGGTATACAACACCTCACTGTAATTCACCCTTAGCACACACATAAAGTAGAATTAACAAGTTCACTGTCAGTAACAATTCTCACAATGAAGATTCTGTCATCATTTCATGTTGTTCTAAAGCTGTATGACAAAAGGAGATGTTATTTTCCATATAATGATAAAAGGGGGCTGAGACTTTTATCCTGCTGATTCTGATTGTGATTAAGTGTGGAAAATAAGGGTGGGTTAATCATGACACCATCTTCATTTCATAATCATGAGAAGTTTTACTGATAGTGAACTTTATACACTATACTTTATCTGTGCTCATTTTTGGGTTGACTTTATCTCTTCAAGCCAAAGCTTCTTTTTTTTTAACTCCTACAAACCACAGAATCTCTTGAATGTTTCCACCCATCTTATCGTTGAACTTATGATAAGAACTAATGAACTCATGATTTGAACTAAACCTGTTCTAAGACAGTCACTAATCTCTTTCATTAACTAATTTGAAAGTACTGAAACATGTTGGAATTATAGACCCGAATATAACCTCACTGCTTAACTCTGAACAGGAACCGTTGGTGACTGGAAGAACTATTTCACTGTGGCACAGAATGAGAGATTTGACAAAGTGTACCAAGAGAAAATGAAAGATGTTCCTCTTTCGTTCATCTGGGACATGAGTGATCTTATCACATCATGATTTGTTTTTATTCAGTCTTTCCATGTGGGTAACACTTTATAATAACTTTCAGTTATGTCATTTATGAATTATTAGTTAATGATGAACTAATCATTTACAAAACATGACTATACATTTATAAATGATTAATAAGTGGTATGCTAATGATTTACAAATGTGTTGTAAATTATCTTAAAAAAATGTGTAAATCATGAAATAAATCAAACAGATCATTAGTAGATGGTCGATATATTATTTTATCACTTATAAATAATAGAAGTATTTGTCAAAATTGTTTTGTATCATTATCTCAATAAACAATTGTTAATCATGAACCAATGATGAACAAACCATTAATAAATGATCAGTATATGATTTATTGATGAAGTTGCAAGCTGGTCTGTGTTCAAAAGCACAAACATGCAGGTATACTAAAGAACTGTTTTAAAGGTGCCAATTATTTGGGGCAGAATTAGGAATGCACCGATTCAGGCTGCGGCCCCTTTAATTGCTCGGCTCTCCGCCCCCTCCCGAGCTCTCGACTCTATTATTGCATAAAGTTCACACAGCTAATATAACCCTCAAAATGGATCTTTACAAAGTATTATTGTACATATATTATTATGTGAGTATTGCATTTATTTGGATGTTTACATTTGATTCTAAATGAATTTCAGGCTGTGATCCGTGGCTAACAGCTAATGCTACACTGTTGGAGAGATTTATAAAGAATGAAGTTGTGTTTATGAATTATACAGACTGCAAGTGTTTAATAATAAAAATAACGACGGCTCTTCTCTCCATGAATACAGTAAGAAACAATGTTAACTTTAACCACATTTAACAGTACATTAGCAAAATGCTAACGAAACATTTAGAAAGACAATTTACAAATATCACTAAAAATATCATGTTATCATGGATCATGTCAGTTATTATCGCTCCATTTGCCATTTTTCGCTATTGTCCTTGCTTGCTTTCCTAGTCTGATGATTCGGCTGTGCACAGATCCAGATGTTAATACTGGCTGAACATGGGCTGGCATATGCAAATATTGGGGGCGTACATATTAATGATCCCGACTGTTACGTAACAGTTATGTTGAGATTCGCCTGTTCTTCAGAGGTCTTTTAAACAAATGAGATTTATATAAGAAGGAGGAAACAATGGAGTTTGAGACTATGTCATTTCCATGTACTGAACTCTTGTTATTTAACTATGCCAAGATAAATTACATTTTTAATTCTAGGGCACCTTTAAGAAGAGTAATTTATTTGTTTTGAAGTGGATAAACATTTATAAATGCCTTACAGTCAGGTGATTCCAGTGGGCTATGTTAAATCCTTTTACTCATCAGCACATCCTTGTGTTCTGTGTGGGATCTAGTGATAAAGTGAACCTCTGAACCCATTTTACCTTCCACTGAAGCTCACATCAGGTGCACAGAGTTAAAGACTCCACGTGTGTCAGAGAGGACAGCTGTCTATACCCTCACCAGTTAGCATGTACACTGCAGTACACACTACAGTGTTCAACACCTGTTATAGATTATGTGTAAACACATGAATAAATCATTTACAAAGCTTTCTGCATCCCCTAAAGTGTAAACTATTCATCACTTGTAAATGTTACATATAATTTGTAGACCTTTCTTACCTGTTACAAATCATTTGTATATGTATAAGTCATTTATAATGTTTTCTGCATCCCCTATTCTAAAGTGTAAACTATTCGTCACTTGTAAATGCATTTACACATCATCTATAACAGGTGTTGAACACTTTGTAGTGTGTACTGCAGTGCAAGTACCATTTTGAAGCTTCAAAAAGTTCTTAAAGAGATTGTAAAACTAATCCAGTTAAGTCAAAATTGTATAAATAGACACCATCGCTTTGTATGACTAGCAGATTTAATTTATATATAAACAATGATCAGCAAACATAAACAGAAGCTCAGCCATAGGTTTGACGCACAAAAAACAAACCTCATTGGTTCTTGCGGAAGTTCAAATGCGAGAGAGAATGAACCTCATTGGTTCTCACATGTCAAGCAAACAACCTTGAGCTTCCTTTTACCATGACTGATGTGTGTTGATGAATGTTTATATGTGAATAAAAGCCAAAATTCAACCTGTTCTTCTTATAAAGCAATCGTGTCTTTTCAGAAAATTTGGACTAAAACACTCAATTCATATGGATTAGTTTTATGATCTCTTTATGAACTTTTGGAAGCATCAAAGTGGTAGTTTCATAGATTGTCAATGGAGAAATCTCAGATTTAATTAAAAATATCTTCATTTGTGTTCCGAAGATGAACTAAAGTCTTACAGGTTTGGAACGACATGAGGGTGAGTAATGATTATTTTTGGCTAAAATAACCCTTTAAGACATCCAGATTCATAAGATGATTCACTGATGTCCTCTTCTGGAACACTGTGCTTTGCAATTGCCATTTAAAATGAATAGTTTATACATAAAAATATTATATTCTAAATGTAATACTTACTAAATTTGTTAGGGTTAGGAAATATAATATAAAAACAACTGTTTAAAATGCAAAATAAAGTTAATTTCAAACATTAAAATATTGAAAGGTAAAGAAACACTGAATTAGAGGTATTTCACAAGGATTTCATTTTACTCAGTTTTTCAAAAAGTGTTTTTAAATATGCTTAATAGCATTATATAGGAAGACACAGGAAAATGGTAGAACAGTAAATGATTTTGCTGAGAAATTTAGGTTGCACTACCTGCCAGGCCACATTTCTGGGAAACCTCAACTTAACATAACTAGTGTAAATGAAGCCATTCATATGAATAAGAGAACAAGTCAATGATTTTTAATGGCATTAATTGTACAAATGACAATATGTTTGACAGTTCTCGTAAAATATGCTGCACCATAGATAGTAGTGACTGAAAAGTTTGTGTTTAGCGCGGTTGAGCTGAAGTCCTGCCTCCACAAGGCTGCTACAGGAGGATATTGGCATCTATACCATTCATATCAGGTTGAGAGTTAACACAATTCAGTCTTCATCGCTGCCCAAGTCCAGTGGGTTGAAATCAGGGTCGTCCTCATCCAAGTCCAAATCATCCATGTCTTGGAAGAGCGACTCATCCACTTCCACACTGTTGCCACCTACAGGAAAAAGCAAAGAAGAGCAATTTTGAAGGACAATCACAAAACAAGAGCAAATGGCATCCTATATAACTTGTATTTAGAATAATAACAATTGACATTGCTTACCGTCCTCCAAGAACTGGATATCTGAAGTGTCAAGATTATGGTCTGTCTCAAAAAGCTGTTTTCCTGTAATAGAAAAAAGTAAATGAGCAGAACGAGACGAAAGGTGGTGAACCAGATTTATAAATAATATCAGGTTAGTAATTCACCTGTGAGTTTTCCCTTTCCTGACTGTTCCTCTTCTTTCTGCCTTTTCTTCTTTAGTTCTGTCATTTCTTGTTCAAATTTTGCTTTCCATGATAAGAAGTTCTCAATTGTTACCACAGTGCCTTGGAATGCAAACTGTGAAAAAACAAAACAGAAACAAAGATAAGTCAAAAGAACAACATTTTTCATTTTAATCTAAATAGTAGCTATATACACTGGGGATTAAATGCTTGAAATAATTAAAATATTTAATGTTTTTTAAAGAATTCTCTCATCCAAGGCTGCATATATTTAATAAGTAAAAACAGTAATATTGTGAAATATTATTACATTTTAAAACAACTCTTTTCTATTTGAACATTTTTTTAAATGTTTTAAAATTCCTGTGATGGCAAAGCTGAATTTTCAGCAGCCATTACAGCAGTCTTCAATGTCACATGATCTTTCAGAAGTCATTCTAATATGCTGATTTAGTGATCAGTTATGAATTATTATTGATGCTCAATTGTTAATGATGGTTCTTATTTTTAACAATGTTGAAAACATTTTTGCTGCTTAATTGTGGAAACTGATAGTTTTTTCAGGATTCTTTCAAGAACAGAATATTTATTTGAAATAGAAATATTTTGTAACATAACAGTCACTTGAATCAATTGAATGCCTTCATGTTGAATACAAATATTAATTTCTATTTTTCTATATTAATTTCTTACTAAGCCTAAACTTTTCAATGTCAAAACTTAAGTGTATCACAGTTCCCACAAAAATATAAAGCAGCACAATTGTTTTCAACATTGATAATAATAAGAAATCTTCATCAAATGAGCATATTAGAATGATTTCTGAAGGATCATGTGACAATGAAGACTGGAGTAATGATGCTGAAAATTCAGCTTTGCAATCACAGAATATATTTAAATAGAAAACAGTTGTATTACAATATTACTGTATTTCTAACTAAATGCAGCCTAACATGAGCATAGGAAACTTCTGTCAATAACATTAAAATTATGATTTATTCGACCTTAACTTTTAACCACTAGTGTAACTACTAACAAACCTACCATTAAGACAATAACATTCTTTGAATTATACAATAGCAACATTGCCTTACAGTTGGGATGGTCTATTCTATTTCAAACCAAGTGGTCAAGCTTTTTTGGTTTATCATGGGCCTCTACTGGTAGATGCTGTAATTACATCTCTGGCACAATTTTACTTCATTGCCAGCACAGAGCTTGTGTATTCTGGCTAAACAAATGTTATTGAAAGTAATATTTAAATCACAAATTTTTCATTATATAATAACAGTATTATAATACTGTTTTTTCATTTCCAGTTTTTGAATGTCTCTAAAAAGTGTGAAATTGACTTTTCCCATGTCTGCTGAATTTCATGTAACAGCTCAAAACAGTCACTATCCTGGGGGTAACCATAAAAGATGCTTTTGAATTGCATGATTGTTACACAGAAGAGCATGCTCACAACAAACCTTCTCAGCTTCTTCGGCCTCCCTTTCCTTTCTTTCTATTCGTTCTTTCTCCTCTTCTCTTCTGCTCTTAATCTGGTCTACTATTTCGTTAAGTTTCTCCTGTACAGCTGTAACTAATGTGAATATCATGACCATTCCCAGGTTTTCTTCGGCCTGCAAAAGAAAAAGGTTATCAGAAAGGGCTACAGGACAGCCATCATCAAGTCTTAGCCATCATCATGTGCACTTTATCGATTGTAAATGTGTTTTTGCTGGGTATGATGTCAGGTGTGCAGACCTGTTGCTTCAAAAGTGTTAGAATGTCTTCAGTGTCTTGATCTTCCAGGTTTTCCTGTGAAAAGATCTCCCAGAGAGGGGGCTCGTCTGGATATTTCTCCACATATGTAAACTTCAGGGTCACCTCCACCGCTAAAACAGACAGAAATCAGTGCTGGTGGTGCTTGAACTAAACTTTAATGACGGTTAAAGATATTACGTGCACTGAAATAGTTAAACTTTAATGAAATAATAAGGCACATGAACTTACTTTCTTCATTTTCACCAGCATCAGAAGTAACTGTGATGGTGAAGCTTGTGGGCTTCTCGGAAAGCACTACATGAATATAAATATTGCAAAGAAAAAAACAAACTAATGAAACCTTCAGAGATCACAGTTTCCAACAGATAACAGGTTTGGGTCACAGCTGACTACAGAGACTGGCACAAATAACGTTACGTGAACTCCAAACGGTAAAATGCATCAAGTAAACATAAATCTGATGTTTAACATATCAGTTAACCACTCAACTTCTACTTGACATATTTTTGGCCATCGGTTATCGCTTGCATTGTTTCTTAACCTTTGACAGCTCAATCTGCTGCTATAAAGAATATCAAAGAGATGACTGGGTCGTTCGTATGTTTAACTAACTTTGTTTCATGAAAAGCTAGGCAGCTAACGGAAAGCATCACGAAGTTATGTGCAAAAAAACATATACTTTGCGCTCTATGTTACCTGTAAATGAGTCTGGGTAAATGGACTCTATTGCCTCTAGTTCATTCCTCTGCTCCTCGCCGTAGTCTGTCATTTTGTGTCACAAATGTCCATAGATTAGAGCCTGCATGGAAGAAACGTGTGCTAAGGCCCGTCCAGCATCGATGTCATCTGCAATCATCAATAATGTCTGAGCTTGTGTCGGGGTGGCGTGAGTACCCAACACCCCAATTTCAGTTGATCTGCAAAAAATTTGTACAATTGTTGTAATTCATGATGTCACACTCTTGAATCTGCTGTAAAAAGATTGTATACACAATAAACAATTGATACAAAATTAACATAATGTGAAAAGGCTCGAATCTGGCATGGATTATATAGCCTGGCGGTCCAGTCGCTTTCCTAAAACGGCCTCTACTTAACTATAAAAGGCAAGTAATATTTATAAAATATATAATATCTGTAATTACATTAAGTGTAATCAGTTTTAAATAGGCTGCCCATTTCAAAACCCCTGTCACATGAACTGGGATTTACGAAACAGACACTGATGTGTCATTGGCAAACAAACAAGCAAAATACAGGCAAAATAATCCTTATTCTGGATATGGTTTTGAAGAGTTTTATCCTGTCAAGTCTGCTGTAGATCAGCTTGACCACTGCCATCATGTTAACCCAACACTAGAGGGTGTTGTTCGGTAATTTTAGACAGAAAAAAAAAAAAGTTTTGATATTTTAAAAATCGCTACTTCGTTGAAACGGTACGGAACTCGGTGACTTTTGTGGACTTTAATCGAAAAAGCTAAATGGTCGTACACTTGAGTGTTGTTCTCCGTCAAAAATCACCACTTTAGGAAATGAATGGGAAATAGGCAAAAATGCAGAGATTTCTACAATCTACAAATTAGCCACAAAAAGTGCACAGCTATGAAGGGGTGACACTCTAAAATATTAAAGGGATAGTTCACCCAAAAATAAAAATATGATGTTTATCTGCTTACCCCCAGCACATTCAAGATGTAGGTGACTTTGTTTCTTTAGTAGAACACAAATGATGATTTTTAACTCCAACCGTTGCTGTCTGTCAGTCATATAATGCGTGTGAATGGGAACTCTATCAATGAGAATAAAAAAAAAACACGAAAGACAAATCCAAATGAAACCCTGCGGCTCGTGACGACATATTGACAAGAAACGTTTGAAACCGAACAGTATTTGTATTATTTTTTACCTCTAAACCACCACTATGTCCAACTGCGTTCAGCATTCGGTTAGTGAGGTCTGATCGCGCTCTGATAATGTTAGTGATGTCTAGCACTTGAAGTATACTTGAAGTATAAGCGCAAGTACAAGCGCTTGTACAAACTGATCATTTCGTGTCTTAGGACATCAATGTGTCGTCACGACCCACAGGGTTTCATTTGGATTTGTCTGTCGTGTTTTTTTTATTCTTATTGATAGAGTTCCCATTCACTCGCATTATAAGACTGACAGACAGCAACTGTTGGAGTTAAAAATCATCATTTGTGTTCTACTGAAGAAACAAAGTCACCTTTAGAGGGATAGTTCACCCACTCACAATAGTCTGCTGGAAGCTAGTTATTTGAATTCATAAAGTTTTAATTATGGATTTTTTTTTACAAAAACATCCATTCACTTCAGAAGGCCTTTTTTATGGATGGATGCATTATTTTTGACTTCAAAACGTGCCCCCCCCCCCCCCCCCCCCCCCCATTCATAACCATTATAAACCTTGGAAGACTAAGGATATCTCTGATTGTGTTCGTCTGAAAGAAGATAGTCATATACACCTAGGATGGCTTGAAGGTGAGTAAATCATGGAATCCTTTTCTTTTTTGGGTGAACTATCCCTTTAAGAGTGCAAAATAGATACACAGACACACATGAATTAGTGTGACTGTAACACAAAGCAAGTTTTGCAAATGCGTGAAATAAAATAAGAAATTCAGCCTCATTGCAGTATGGACAGCAAGGAACCTATGTTCAGGTTTGACTAGTAAAATTAATGGATCAAATCAACATTTCAAAACAAAACAAAAATAAAATCAAAACCTTGAAGGGGGTCGCACACCGGACGCGAAGCTCGGCACCGCGCAGCGTCGCGTCTCTGACAACTCAGGTATCGCACACCGGCCGCCGCCGCGCACATTATATACGCGCGAGCTCAATTTTGACTCGACTCCTGATAGAAGAGCTGCACAATGGGAGTGTTTTACGTCAACAGGGAAACGTTACATGCCTATTCTTTAATATTTCGCACTGAGGTTAGTGTACATGGAAAAATGGCACAACAAAGCAAAAGGAAAGAAAATGCTACGTTTATTATACATTTTTAGACTTTGTTCAAGCTGTTAAACTAAGAATGTGAAACTGATGTATCTTGCAGCACAGGGTGAAGTCAGTATGTACATTAACGACGATTTGAGAGAAATATAATATACATTTAATGTAAAACAATGTACATGGTGCTCTGTGGCGCGGCAGGATTTTAAACAGCTTCCTGAGTCGTTGCTGGGCGCCGCGGACAGGCACCGAATGTCGCGACACCTGTATGCGTACTCTCATAGAAAACAATGCGTTCGAATTTTAAAGACGTGGCGCGGCGCCAAGCTACGCGTCCGGTGTGCGACCCCCTTGACAGTCTTTGAGACGTCTAAATATATATCCAAATCCACAACTTAATAAAAATAATTATGTCTAAAAACAACTAGAGAATTTATAAGCCTTTTTATATAGAGCTATAGTTACACCGTGGTATAGTTTTTCTTTTTTTTACTCCCACCAGATAGCACTAATCTGCCTTCAAAAATTGCATTGTCTCTATTTTAACATGAAATACTGCTTTAATTGAAAAGTAATTAATTTGTATTATTTTCAATGAAAAAAAAAGATCATAATTATTGCATAAATATTAATTAGTACAATGAAAAATACAAATAAAAAATATTATTAAACAAAGCTATAAGTTGATTTTTACTGAAAAAAAAAAAAAAAAAAATACACTTACAAAATATAAGTTTTAATAGGCCATTTAAGCTATTTTCCAAACCACCTTGTACTGTTAACCAGCAATACATTTTAATTGACCATTTAAGCAGTTTCTCATCAGATTCTAGGTTCCATGTTAGTCCAGGCTGATTTATAGAGCTGGTATAGTGCATCCCATGCAGGTCCCAGCATGCAAAACATACCTTATGCTGATGACCAGCAATGCTGGATTTTTCAGCAGGGAGAATGATGGATTTTTCTATTTTTTTAATGCAAGTAACAATACAAAACGTAGAAAGTAATAAGTACAAAATTGCAAAAATCAAAACAACAACAACAACATATATAATAAATATAACAGTTTAACAGGCTATATGTACATGCATCATTCATTTCTAAACACAAGCAAAACATTTTCTGGACTGTGCGTTTGTCATAGTTCCCATGAATATGAGCTCTCATTTATAGTTCTGTTTAGTGAATGAAGCATTAATTTTTTGAGGCCAATTTTTGAGGACTATATCAGGTTTTGTTGTTAGTACAACTTTTGTTTTATTATTTTCAGTTTTTTTTTTTTTTTTTTTTAAGGACTGTGCAGGGCTATGACTCTGACTCAACTTCCATTTTAATGTCATTAGTTATTAAGCTATGTTTTGTTACTTCTAAGTAACTTTTTGCGCACTTAAACTTAAACTGCCATACATTGAATAACACAATAAGTTAATGTTGTTGTTATTATTATTTTTGCCAAATTGTTTTTTGTAGCCCATTGACTATTAAACTGAGTATATGTACTTCTCTTTCACAACAGTACAGGAAATAAACACCACAGACATGCCAGAAACTACCACCTTACCGTGTCTAATAATTTTGATATTCTATAGTAAATGGTCCTGTTTATGCTTTTCGCAAAAGCTGTGCTAACAGAAATGTTTTGATCACAGGGTGCCTCTTCGGAGCTGATATGTGGGTTAAAATGACTAAAGAAATGTGTGTCGGGGACTCTAAATGTGGTTTCCTGTTTGTCAAAACGTCTACTTAAAACCAGCAGAGGAAATAAGCATTGTGGTTTACATGTTGTTGGATGGCAGGCAATACAATGATATCATTGTACATTTTAATCAGTATTGTGCAACTGGAAAATTAAATATCAATACTACATATACAAGAGGTTGTCATGCATTAAATCAAACACATTGCCTTATAATGATTTGGTGAAAAAGATTATCGAGAGGTATAAGAGAGCTTTTGATTCACAGAGGGCCTATATGACAAATGCCCTGAGAATTGTGTCCCCCCTTTCTTTGACTTTGTAAAACCTGAAATGCAACATTCAAACAATATGCAAATTGGATGTTGTTACTGAAAACACCACAGACCATCAAATCTATCAGTATCTCTAGGGCATGAGACCTGAGTTTGATCATTGATATAAAAATGTTACAAAACTTTTGTAACTTGAATTGCACCATCACCACATCCGCAGTGGACAACTCAAACCTTCCAAAAAAACCTTGCAGTTAGTTTTTTTTCAATACAGGTTGTAGCTACCAAACAAAAATCTAATTCTGCCTAGATTCACAGTAGTTTTTCATCTTCAAGGTCATATTCTAGGCTTTTCAGTTACCAGTTCATGCAGCTTTGTGCTTCTAAGCCATCTCTATGCCGTCTTCCCCCTCTAGAACAGGACGCTTCTCAGGGCTGTAGTCCCGATCTGTGCGCTCCACATATCTCTGCAGTGTGCTGTAGTATTGTTCGCTTTGTCTGAAGGTGTATACAGCAGAGATCTCCTCCCAGGCCTTGTGATTTGGAAAGGGAAATGGTTCAGGACATTTGTTGTCAAAGAAACTCTTGAGGTTTCTCTCTGCTAGCTTGGTGGCATAGTCTTCTGCAAAAGTCTCAAATTTTTCCCTTTCCTTCTCCATGTAGATTTTCTGGAAAGTTAACTGAAGGTAGCTAACTTGAGAGCGGCAGTTCTTAAAGCAAGTCCCGATCAGCGCTACTATTGCTGATATGATAACAATGGACCAGCCGAGTATCTGCGAACATAGATCAATCAGTTGAATGTTACAAAATATATGAGTTATTGTTGTAAATCATTTCACAGCTCTCTGGAATACTTTCTGATCATCTTAAAATGTTAAGGTGCAGTCACATTACCCACATTTTGGAGGCAAAAAAAGGTCAATTGTAGGTTATTTGTCAATATTGTAGTGAAGCATTAAATCACTTACAAACTGTAGTGAATCCATATGATCAAATTGAACCAGCTGCGAAATCTTTCGCCCCACCTGAAATTTCATGGATTCCTATAGAAATGACTGGATTTCACTGGTGAAAAAATTTGCAGTAATTGTGACTGCACCTCTAAAGATTTTCTTAAAGGCACAATATGTATTTTTTTGCCGCTAGAGGTCGCCTATTCTAAACAAAGGCGTAGCTTGATGACAACGAGATTTCTCTGTATTTAAACATGATAATGTAAGTACACAAGTCAACAAAATATATATCACCGTTCTAGTGGTTTTTGGATATTTTAATCCAAAAATCTTACATATTGTGCCTTTAAGAAAAAATAGTCCACTACACTGAACAATGAGTTCAGCATCACGACGAATACTGCAACAACATTACAGTAAGGAAGTCCTCTCAGGTTGGCCTAATTTTCAGCACAATGCAAAATGCACCAGTTGCAACTGACACAAGAGCATGAATCCAAACAAAATTGAACCAGATGAGTGGATTACAGTGTTGCCATGGGCAGCGTCGAACATTAGGGAATTATCCGTGCGATTGACCAGATCAGAATGATGTATTCCCCCCAAAATATGCTTGTTTAGGCTGTACTGTATGATAAAATTGATGAAGGAAAGTGTATCTTCACAATACACTGTTAAAAACAAAGGTTCCAAAAAGGGGGTTTGCCATAGAAGAACTATTTTTGGTTCCCCAAAAGCCATTTTAAAAATCTAAAGAACCCTTTTCCACTATAAAGAAGCTTTTGTGGAATGGAAAGTTTCCATTGATGTTAAAGGTTCTTCATGTACCCATAAATGCTAATAAAGAACCTTTATTTTTAAGAGTGTAACATAGTCTGTGCTTACCTGTGACTGGGCTCGCAACATCAACAGCAGTTCCGTATTTTCATTTGAAGGCAACAGGGACTTAATGCAGGGCACTCGGTGCAGTTCTTCCCGGCACGCGGGTGTCTTGTTTTGGCAGAAAATTTTCACCACCGCATTTTCATCCAGGCCACTGATAGCACACTCATAAAAAGTTCCATTTAACAGTGCTACAGTAAGCCACATAATAGGGGCAATGCAGGCTCCAGATAGCACTTTTACAAACACTGACAAGCATCCCACAAAGTTACCCCTGGGGCATAGTTTGAGAGGGTTAAGACAACACCCAGTATATAGCCGCCAAAGACGTGTACTAACAAAGAGACCAATCGCCAGCAAAACGACAGCAGGGCCCAGCAGGAAAGTTAATCCATAGGCAAAATTCTGTTCTCGGTTGCATGGACACTGAAAAGACACCATGGAGAAGATTCTTTCACTACCTATTGTCAAAATAGCCATGAAGCTGTAGCCAATAGTGCTCTTCTGATTCGTAAGGAACCTTAGGACAGTCTTAAAAGAATCCATAGCTGGTACAGACATGGCTGCAGATAAGTTGGTAAACTGAAAGAGATGGATTCTGCTATGGCACTCCCTTTTCTCGCTCTCTTTATTTTCTTTTTCACTTTGTTTTCCACACCCTTCTTTATCTCCTCCTTTTCTGTTCCTGCCATTCGCCACAGCTCATCAAATCCCTCCCTGTCCATCCTTTCCCCCCTCCCACTCAGTAAAGGACCGTGACCAAAACCAGCTCATCTGGTTCTGCTGGTAATCAAAACAGACTACAGATGTGTATGGGCACATTTACTCATCATGCAACACCAGTCCCAACACCGATCTCAACAAAATCCCAACACTGCATTTTGGTTTAAAAAGGCATAAAGCTGATCTGTAGAACTGACAATGAGCTTTTTATTATTGGAATTCTAGAATCTGGAGGATGGAATGTGGAAATCTAGGGGCTGGAAATTACCCAACATCTTTAAAGGGATAGTTCACCCAAAAATGAAAATTTGATGTTTATCTGCTTACCCCCAGTGCATCCAAGATGTAGGTGACTTATTTTCTTCAGTCGAACGCAAATTATGATTTTTAACTGCAACCGCTGCCCTCTGTCAGTCAAATAATAGCAGTGGATGGGAACTTCAACTATAACAGTAAATAAAACTTGCTTAGACAAATCCAAATTAAAACCTGCGGCTTGTGACGACACATTAATGTCCTAAGATACGAAATGATCGGTTTGTGCGAGAAACCGAACATTATTTATATAATTTTTACCTCTAATACACCACTATGTCCAACTTCGTTCAGCTTCCTGTTAGTGAGGTCAAAAAACGCGTTGTGATGACGGAAGTGATGTCTCGCCCATATACTTCAATGAGCGCGAGACATCACTTCCGTTGTCAGAGCGCGATCAGACCTCACTAGCCGGAAGCTGAACGAAGTTGGACATAGTGGTGTATTAGAGGTAAAAAATTATATAAATACTGTTTGGTTTCTCGCACAAACCGATCGTTTCGTGTCTTAGGACATCAATGTGCCGTCACGAGCCGCAGGGTTTAATTTGGATTTGTCTATGGACGTTTTTTCGACTCTTATTGTTCAAGTTCCCAATCACTGCTATTATTTGACTGACAGACGGCAGCGGTTGCAGTTAAAAATCATAATTTCCGTTCAACTGAAGAAAAAAAAGTCATCTACATCTTAGATGCCCTGGGGGTAAGCAGATAAACATCAAATTTTCATTTTTGGGTGAACTATCCCTTTAAGACAGCAGATTAGTGGGTGAGGTCTATTGCAACATAATTCTTTATATTAGTAAAAAAGGGAAGCAATTTGTTCTGGTTATGTAGTAGGCAGTTTCTGTTCTGCTCTTGTTATGCCCTGCACTTCTCCCATAAAGACCTAGCCGCAAATGGTAGAGCATAATGAATATTGATTTTTTTAAAGTGAGCTTTTAGCAGTGTGATTGTCAAATTGTACATGATTACTTCACGAAAAAAGCCTCAAAGTGCTGCCTGTTGAAATAGGAGATCACTAATCATCATGTGCATGAAATAAGCTGAAATGACACCAAACGTCTAACGTTATAATTTAATTATAATTTGTTTGTAGTCCCTAGTTTGTTTGTAGGTCAGGGCACAGCTGTTCAAATAAATATGGATGTTATTCATTTACTGACAAAAACACCTTGGTTGAAAAAGATTTGAAAAATCTGAAAACTTTTTATTTATAAAATTATAAAAAATATATTTTTTATTTACTTGCCATAAACAGCAACTTTTTTATTATTCATATGAAAAATTATATTGAAAGACAAAACAAAAGTTAAACAATAGTAAAAACCCAGCAATGTTAAAATCATACAATTGCTGTATTCAAAAGAAAATCTAAAATATAGCAAGACTAAAAACAACAATGAATTGACATTGTAAAAGGCACAGAAAATGAAGCGAGGCCATCTTTACAGCTATATTCACCCAAATAAAGCATGTCAATTAGACAGCATGCACATCTACAGGACCAGTTTGCTCTCGTCCACAAATGCAAGTGCTGCTGGGTTCGAAAAATCATCAGATTTCACTGAAGCCCTCACTGCTGGATTCTCAAGGTCCTCACAAGTGCACACATATTTGTGCAGGATGCTGTAGTATTCATCCATGCTTCGGAACTTATAGAAGGAGGAGATCTTCTGCCAGGCCTGTCTGGGAGGACTTTTCATAGAAATGGGTTTGGTTAACTCAAAGAAACTTGTTATGTTTCTCTTAGCAAGCTTTTCAGCATGCTGAGCTGTATAGCTGTCCAAAAAGTCACTCTCCTTCTGAGTGTACATCCTCCAAAATCTCAGCTGCATGTAACTGATTGGAGAATAGCATCTGGCCATGCATGTGAGCAGAAAGGTGAACATCATGACAGAAGCTATCAGAATCCAACCAAGTACCTATATTGCAGAATTAATACAATTATTATTAGCCCACTGTAAAGAGATGTAACTAACATCAGATGTGCTGAAGCACTGATATCACAATATAGAAATAATTTTATTGTAGAGGACCTTATGAACGCAAATAACAAGATCTGTAGGACAGTGTGTAAAACTGCTAAAATAACCCTTTATAACTAAAACATGAACAACTTTTGGCACCACTCATTAAAAATTACTTTCAAAAGTCGAACCCTCTGAAAGTCAAAATTTGCAATCAAATAAAGAGTCAAGACAGAAGTAAATTTTTTCCAAGTGTTACATTTGAGATCTAGGCTAGCCTATTTGATGATACCTGATACCTGAAAGACTAAAGGGATACCATTACAAAAAAAGAGTCAGTCTCTTTACCTGACTTTTCTACCGTCTGCTCACCTGAGACTCTGCGCGTATAATGGACAGAACAGCTGTTCTCTCACTTTGTGGAATTGTAGTTCCTTCACAAGGGAACTTCTCCAACTCTGTCCGACAGTGAGAAAACTTTTCGTTGCAAAGGTGGCTTCTAAAGAGAGTAACGTTGGCGCCAGTCATTGAGCACTCGAAATACACCCCTTTGAGTAGCGCAATTGCGATCCAGCTGAGAGGTGCGACCATTGCAGTCACGGTGATTTGAAGAAAAACACACAAAAAGCCAAATGTGTAATTAAAACGACATAGTTTCGACTTCCTAAGGCACAGACCTGTGAAAAGTTTCCATGTTTTATTGCTCAACATGTAACTTAGGATGAGCAGTGCAACAGCGGGTACGAGGAGGCAGACGTTTCCGTAAATGAAATTCCAATCATTGCAAGGACACTTAAAAGCAAAGACCGAGAAGACGTGCTCGCCACCCGCGGTTAAAAGAGCAGTTAATCCGAATCCTATATTGGTCTGCTGTTTCTGAGTGAAGCTAAGCAAAGGTTTTAACTTATCCATGCCTGCCGGCTGACGACCATGAGCTCTTTGTTCATGAAATGACACTCTCAGTTCCGTTATGAGACTGCTGAGTCTCACCTTCATGCGGGTGCGGAATAAAAACATTTAGGCTGCAAAGTGTGGTCACCTAATTCAAGAAAATGCTTTTCAACTGTAATGGGAGATTGACTTTATGAGAAATGAAGAAACAAAAAACGTAATTTAAGTGCTATGTCTACTCACTAGTTAAAGGAAGGCTATTGCAAACTAATATGAGGAAAACGTGTAGGCTAATGCCTTTAATGACGTTTGAAGGCATATGCATATTCAGCTTCTATAAACCAGTGGTTCTCTGACAGGGGGCTTCAGCAAACTTCCAATGGGGCCTCAACATGACTTAAAGATATTTAAATTTTAATTAGCCTAATTTTAGAAGTGGGATTTTTGGACCTGGAAAAGTAGCCTAATGTAAATTAATAAAATCTTAAAGGGTTAGTTCACCCAAAAATGAAAATTATTTAGTCATTTATTAAACACCTACTCGTTCTACACCCGTAAGACCTTTGTTCATCTTTGGAACACAAATTATGATATTTTTGATGAAATCCGATGGATCGGTGAGGCCTCTGTTGCCAGCAATGTCACCGAACCTCTCAAGATCCAGAAAGGTACTAAATACATAACATGTCATGTGAGTACAGTGGTCTTACTTTAATATTATAAAGCAACAAGAATACTTTTTGTGCGCCAAAAAACAAAATAATGACTTTTCAACAATATCTAGTGACAGCCAATTCCAAAACACTTACGAATCTTTTGTTTCGAATCGGTTTGGATCGCATAAACGGTGTGTCCGACATCAGCTGCGGCTGGATGCAAACGATCGGCGAGTATAGCCGCGTGCAGGCGGGGAGGAGATGAAAACGGAGACGTGAAGTCGGACACTTTCTGCTTCTCGTGATGCTCGCACTGCGTTTGCACTTTATCACAGCTGAAGTGAAATAAATATGCAATTTTTGACTAATACACTGATGTTTCTGAGACATTTTCATTCAATACTTTATGTAGTCTACTGCTTACAGCTTCTGTTTTTACAAGAATAAAGTTCTACATAAGCATATAGGCTATTATTTAAAGGGTTAGTTCACCCAAAAATGAAAATTATGTCATTAATGACTCACCCTCATGTTGTTCCAAACCCGTAGGACCTCCGTTCATCTTCGGAACACAGTTTAAGATATTTTAGATTTAGTCCGAGAGCTTTCTGTCCCTCGATTGAAAATGTTTGTACGGTAGACTGTCCATGTCCAGAAAGGTAATAAAAACATCATCAAAGTAGTGCATGTGACATCAGTGGGTTAGTTAGAAGTTTTTGAAGCATCGTAAATACATTTTGATCCAAAAATAACAAAAACTATGACTTTATTCAGCATTGTCTTCTCTTCCTGGTCTTTTGTCAATCCGTGTTCACGACTCTGCAGCGACGCTGCTGTGTAGGAGCTTCTTCCATCGTTTTTAGTTCTTCATCCATGTATTCGGGTTCAAATAAATATGGCTGAGCAAAAAATTCAAGTCTTTCTCTGTGTCGAAATCTTTAGACATGTTTGTGAAGGTGGTGGATCCGAAATGGTTAAATATTCATATTCATGCCTTTTTATTAATATTTATTTTAATCATTTATGGCTTATGATTTATCAGTTTTACTTTTGCTTATTCATGTACTCCTACTTTATATATTAATTCTTATCATATTTTCAAGTATTTATTTGTTATTGTACCCTTATGGTCATTCTTCTTTTGCCTCATAGAGTATGCTTGTTATGTTCAATTGTTCCTCAAAGTGTTCCGGTGTGACAGGTCACGCAGACACGTTTGTGGTTAGGTATTGAACGCCTGCCAAGTACTGCAGAAGTGATGTTTTTCAGAATTATTGCTCATTTGAATCTGATCAAAATATGTCTGCTGACATTTCCAAAATTCCCTAGGGCATAAAACAACTATTTTTGACATTGGACCAGTGGATGACGTAATGGGTGAAATTAACCTTTTCTTTTAATATAAAAACATCCGTTTGTGTGGGTTGAGAATTTCCATGTATGCTTATGGTAGCCTATAATATGGACTGAGTTGTTGATAATTCAGCTTTTTTTCCTCTACTTTGCTCTCCTGGCCTTCTGCTTCCTCTCTCTTATCTGCAAATGTCTTAATTATTGCTCTTTTTGATCTTCATCTATTAGATACAATACTCTAAATTTTATAATACTCTAAATTTTATTATTAACTATTGACTGCTTCTTTATGGTTGTTATTTTACCTTTTGGTTTTATTAAGTATTTTCATTATCGATTAAAGTTTGCGTGCGAGGCTAAATTTAATTGTAATGAATAAATCATTTCTTATCAACTTTATCTATCTGCCTGGATCTCATTTTCTCAAGTTTCTGCATCAGAAGGTTGTTTTGTTTATAGTGTGTGTCTCCCTCAGACTGTAAACGAAGCTTGGGTGCACCAGATAACAAGTCAGAAGCGTCTTACGTCAGCAGCGTCACTGCGGAGTCGTGAACATGGATTGACAACAGACCCGGAAGAGAAGACAATGCTGAATAAAGTCATAGTTTTTGTTATTTTTGGACCAAAATGTATTTTAGATGCTTCAACAAATTCTAACTAACCCACTGATGTCACATGGACTACTTTGATGATGTTTTTATTACCTTTCTGGACATGGACAGTCTACCGTACAAACATTTTCAATGGAGGGACAGAAAGCTCTCGGACTAAATCTAAAATATCTTAAACTGTGTTCCGAAGATGAACGGAGGTCTTACAGGTTTAGGACGACATGAGGGTTCTATTTTTGGGTGAACTAACCCTTTAAATACCAATGTAGTGGGGTCTTTATTTTTTTTATTTTGATAAACATGACACAATATAACATCGCGGCTACATGAAAATAGCTTTGAAAGTTATAAAAATACAGATTTGTGAGCATTAACTAAAGTTTTCAGAGTAAACATGAAACATTGTTGATTGTTGTCATGTGGTGAATTTGGCCAATCAAGAAACAGCTGTTTCATCATCAGAGCTTGTACAGCTGCTCTTGAGAAACTGCACTGGCTGACTCATCCGACTGCTCTTGAATCACTCCTGTGGTACTTTGATGCCATACGTCAGTCTCAAGTCAAACAAAATTTCTTACCGGCATGCACTGCTTCATGTCAGCCGTCGATCGGTCTGTGCAGTGCTGCATCAAGTCGAACAAGCCTAAAGCCTTGTTTACTGAAATCATGTGACTGAAACCACTGATTTGAAACAAAAGATTCGTAAAGCTTCAAAGCTTCAAATTGGCCATCACTAGATATTGTTGAAAAGTCGTTATTTTGTTTTTTTGGCTCACAAAAAGTATTCTCGTCGCTATATAATATTAAGGTTGAACCACTATAGTCACATGAACTGTTTTAAATATGTCGGTAACACTTTACAATAAGGTTCATTAGTTAACATTAGTTAACTACATTAATTAACATGAACTAATAATGAACTGCACTTATACAGCATAAATGACATTATTTTCATTTTTGAGTGAACCCTTTTAAATTTTTATAATAAATATATAGGCATATATTTCCTAGTTATGCCGTGCTCAAAAATAGTTTACTCTCAATTCATACGCAATAAAATAGTTTTTATTTTTATTTTTAAATTAAGTGGGATTATGACTAATTAAAACATAATTATACCCTTTCAAATAATTTTGTAAGGTTCTATTTATTCAATAATTAAGTTTTCAAATATAAAAACGTGCCTCATTCTAATTCAAAAAGAAAATCGCAGAATGTTTCAGTCATGATTTGCTCTTCATATTCGGCGCCTCGTGGACACGCATGATCCCGGGCATGTGACCGCAAGAGGCGGGGACTGATTAAGACTCCAGCGTTTACAGTAGCTCAGACGCATTGGGCATAGACATAGCGAGTTACACCCCCAGTCTCTGGACAGTTTTCTCCTGGGGTCGATGCAGATATTTTGTTTGGGTCAGTCAAAGTTGACAAGTGACACGACGTCGGATAAAATCCGAGAGAAGAAGGCACTGGACGCGAAGGTACACTGCGTACGTGCGTTTTTAGCTCGTGAATGTTGGTATATTTACGACATGTCTAACATACAGGGACGCTTAGACAGTGTTTACAGATGGATGCTGAAGGGATGTACCGAAACAGTTCACAGCTGAATGTCATGAGGTTGCAGTTGGGCGGGTCTTCAGTGAGGATTACATTTATTGTTGCCCAAATATTCTTGGTTCTGCCCTGTTGCTAGGAGACCTTTGACAGTTGGGGTTTAAAAGTGATTGTGGACGGACTCGAGACCAAAGCACTCTAATCTGTATTTAGTGACAGCTTTTCTTTGGGTTCGTGACGCAATTAACCTGTCAAAACAATATTAATAATAGACAATATATCATCCGCCTACAGGTTATTATTGTTATTTTTAGCAATGTAACCTACTCGTTGATTTTAACACGACGGTACCTAACTGTCATTCAGTCACCCTTAGTTTGATGGATTAAGGGTGGACTCTGGTAAAGTAGGTCAGTAACGGGCTAGAATAATCGATGGGACCATTTGAGTGACAGACCAAAGCTATAAAGGAAATATCTGTACTACTGTATGATGGACATTAGATTTATTGCTATTTTCTTCCCTCCTCTTTTCTCCTCCATCGTCCGTGGACTACAGTCTGCTGACTGAAGGTCATTTTGTAATCAGATCAATATCTGCTGGGATGGCTCAGACACAATGGGCCAGTAGGCTCCAGTGAGTCCTGCTTCAGATCACCTACTCTCTGCCTTAACACCAGTTGACCATCACATGAGGCTCTATGAGAGGAGCTGCACAGTCTGATTTTGGATCAGAATGAACTTTGACTGTAGCTGTTTTGTATCCAAACACATTGTGCATCAATAGGGTGAGTGGTGTTTTTAATATTTCTTCTATTGTGTTTTCTTTAGATAAATATTTCTCTTTTGTATTCTTCTGCTTTTCATACAGGAAATAATGCTTGTAATTAACGTTAGCTCCATTAAAAAGTTAGTTCACCCAAAAATAAAAATTCTGAGCTTCCGTTTTCCGTTCAGTTTTGCACATATCACCCCAAAATTATAATTAATTTAATTTGTACAGATGTTTTACTTTTGAGTTTGTTTGCAATTGTAATTATTCTCAATTTCTCAATTTCTTATTAGATTATCTTTAGAATATCCTAATTTTATAGTAATAAAAATCAGTTTGATGACACAATAATTTTATTTAGATTTTTATTTTAATTGATTTTTTTATGTTAGCATAAAGCTAGTGGAACAAATGCTTCATGTTGTATAAAAACAATTTAAATAATGTATAATTAATTTTTGTAGTACAGTATAAGAATTGGTGGAGGAAATGTGCTTAATTTTCATGAAATTAATGTTGGACTTCACTTTCAGCCTAGAAAGTCTATAGCATGCAGCATACATCGGATATGTTTCTCGAGGGATATTTCAATCTGTTTTGCGCAGACGAATCATTTCAATCTTTAAAAGCTCTTCATCTCAATAGCTCCATCGAGATGCTCATATATTCAGGCTATCATAGGCTTCTCCGATATGTGTCCTTATCCAATCTCAGTCTTTGCTGTTTCTGTTCTCTCATTGTAGAGTGCTGCACATGCTCAGTCGGGCCTGTTTGGTGTTTTGTAGCATCAACAGGAAGCACTCCTTCCTCCGCCTCCTCCTCTCTCCTCCAGGAGCATGCCCTCTGAGCCTCCTCCCAGGTACATTCTCAGTCTACCTTAAGAGATTACCTTGTCCTCACGAGTTGAGTTTTAATTTAATGTAGACGCTGTTGGATTTGATGGGTGGTGTTGTGACATGGTCAGCGTTATTTAAAGAGCTCTGGAGGATATCTGAGGTCATCCGAAGCTTTCATCTCCCAGAGGGCTGTACTACTCTGTGTTAACCAATACTGTAAAACATTTTTGTTAAAGGGGGGGTATCACACACCATTTTTCTGCCAATCTCATGTTAATCTTGAGTACCTATAGAGTAGTATAGCATCCTTCATATCTCCAAAAAGTATTTATAAAAGATACATACGCTGTACCAAGTATTTCCATAAAACAGCCGAGTGCCTGGAGGCGTGACGTGTGAGCAGAGATAGTGAAGAGCACTCGCAGCTTTTGTGTAGAGATTGTGTGCAAGCTGTCAATGGTCAGCTAAACATATAGTGAATGATGGTGTATAGTGAATGATGAATAACGAATTTATGAATTCACTACGTTTGTGTTGTTTACAAAACAGACATTTGAAGCAGTTTTACTCACCACCTGCGGTTCTGACTCATGACCGGGATCATTATCGCTGTGACTGCTCCATCTTTCAGTTTCAAACTTTCTGTAAATCCAGCATAGAACTGGGCCTTGTTTATGAAACCATAAGTGCCAATCCCTAGGGCTCGAGCAGCCATGGAAAACCACGAGATATTCTCCATTCATTTTAACCAATAAAAAAGTGATTGAAACTATCAGTTTCTATGGTTATTTTAATAACAAATGTCGAGAACACATCAATGTAATGCGAGAGCACAAATCTCTCAGCTCAACTTAACGCTGGGTTCTTTAGGAAGCAAGGTTATCTTTCCCTCACAACCAAAAACGCACTTCTTTGGTGTTGATTTCGTGAAGTCAATATATATTAAAATGTCCAGTGGCCATAGCTGTATCCCTTCTAGTCTTTACCCTGTGACCTGTGCAGCGCTGCCGTCGACTTCCGTAAAGCTGAACGCACGTTGATGGGCGTGCTTTTGCTCTCTCGCTCTGGTTGACATGTGCGCACGGGCCCTTCCGTGAGAAGTGCCTGTACAAGGAATTCTGCCCCCGTTTACGTCACTTAGGCCCATACTTGAAAAAAAGACCCCGAATACTGTAAGCATTTGGAAGAGAATTTTTGGCACAGAAATACTCCTTCATACGTCCAACTCGTGTTTTGAAACTTTGGCCATGTTTAGCATGAGAATCCAACTCTTTAAAAGTGTAAATAAGTCAGAATACATGAAATAGTATTACACACCACCTTTAAATTTACTGCAAAAATAAAAAATAAACAATGATAATGTCACTGACATTGTGGCAGACATTTTGGTGACTATATTGTCCAATTCCTGTCAGTACATTTAAGATTGAAAACATATAAGATTAATATTAACCAGTATTAAAATGTGTTTGTTACTGCAAAATATAGTGAAAATAAGACAGTTAAAATGGATGGCTTCATCAATAGTCACATGATGACTTCATCAGTACACCCACAGACCATCAGGGTAATACATCACACTACTATAATGCAATTAACATGAATGAAATAATGTAAAATGTCGCATTTAACACACCAATGTGAATAACTAGCAAAAAAGTCTAAAATAAAATCTCAACAAATGTGATGGTTTTTGCAGGGACTTTTGGTAATACCCATATGCATACAAATTCAAAGGAGGTTCATACTGTTTACTTATTGAAAATGTAATTTTTATTGTAAAAGTGTATATTGCCTTGTAAAAAAATGTTATAAATATACATTTAAAATTTGTTTACAATAAATTATTGTAATAAAATACATATAACATAATACATGAAATATATTTTATTAAAATATATTAAAAATAATTGTATTTTAATAAATTAATAATAATAATAATAAGCTTTCAATAAATTAATTTAATACATATATATTAGTCTTTAATACATATAAGTCTTTACAGTAAAATTACATGTGGTGTTTTTTTAATCATAGCTTTTTATGTGGTAAGGTAACAAAGTTAATCAATGAACATGTTTTTTCTATAGCATTTCTGCAGTCTTTTTCTGCTAACATATATAACATTTTTTAGTGTACAGACAGAGAATGAGTGCTAAATCTGAATGTGCTGTGCTGAAGAGAGCTATTCATGGCCATGGGAGCAGTGAGAATCAATGACATCTCACATACTGAATAGATGTATTGATAGACCTAGTGGACAGCAGGGAGAAAGACACATACACACACATGCACACTTCATTGTTTCTGGGCACATGATTAGATGATGAGAAAGTCCAAGCATGGGCTTGTCTTGTAGTGTTGTTTTTGTGTCTCAGCTCTCAGGACATGCTGACAGGACAGAGGCTGTGTCAATCCAAATCCCACCAGGACTCTGTCCTCTCTGCCCTTAATCAGCAGCGGAAGGACGGACTGCTTTGCGATGTCACCCTGGTCGCCGGGGAACAGAAGTTCCACGCTCACAAGGCGGTCCTGGCAGCCTGCAGCGATTACTTCCGGGTGAGATTGTATACTCTTCTTGCTAATCCCAGAAACATGATTAAAGGGTTAGTTCACCCAAAAAGGTGAAAATTTCTGTCATTAATTACTCACCCCCTCACGTTGTTCCAAACCTGTAAGACCCTCAGTTGTCTTTGGAACACAAATTTAGATATTTTTGATGAAATCCGAGAGGTCGGCTATTTTAACAATGTCTACTTTTCTGGGCTTTGAAAGGTGCAATGACATTACTGCCTATGGGTGGTTCAAAAACCTCTCGGATTTCATCAAAAATATCTTGATTTGTGTTCCGAAGATGAACGAAAGGTCTTATGGGTTTGGAACGACATTATGGTGAGTTATTAATGACAGACATTTCATTTTTGGGTGAACTAATCCTTCAATAGTGAAAGTGTTTGCCACACAAGTTGCTTTATATTTCTATGCTCTGTAAAAAGCCATACTTATTCTGATATCTATTAAAGGAACAGTTCTGCCAAAAATCTTTTAGTTCCATATTAGGGCTGACCGATATATTGCATGCGATTGTTACGCGCATTTCGTCAGTAAAGCCGGTTCCCTGATTACCGCTAAATCGCCATCACCTGATTTCAAATGGAGCGGCATTTAATAGACAGAGCCGTAGTTCACTGACAAGCCACGCAATATCACGTTCATATCGCAGATGAATCGCCTTCGATAATGAACGCGATATTGCGTTATTAAAATATTGCGAAATAAAATAGAAATGAGTGCTGCCAACCTCTAAAAACGTTTACTTTCAGTTGTGGTGTATCAAAATGTTTAATGTCTGTTTTGAAATCAGTGCGAAATTAAGAGAGAGGTACAGCATCGTTGTCTTTCTTTACACGAAAAGAGCAGCCTAAACGCACAGTTGAACATCTTCTTTTGTGTTCCACAGAAGTCATACAGGTTTGGAACAATGTGAGTAGTGAGTAAACAATGACAGGATTTTCTTTTTTAGCTGCACAATCCTGATGCAAATATGTACAGTTCACACAGGAGACAAGAGAGCAACAGACCGGAAATGAAAAGTCGTCAGCAGCCTGAAAACCGTATCAGTGAGATTTGATTTTGGTTTGTTCAAAAGATTACAAAGAAGAAATACATCCAGCCTTGCATCAGAGGGAAAGATTATGTGCACAGTCCAAAGAACAGAATTAAATAGGGCAGGTATATTTATCTCTATATGTCTCCTGAGAAGCTCTCCACCTCAGTTGGGCTGGAATGATAAGATATTATCCCTCTGTTTTTGATTTTAGCCCTAGGTTTCTGATGAGAACACCTTCTGCTGTTGTTAAGGCTAGTCGTTGTAGCTTATGTAAAACATGGACTGATCCAAAGCTTCAGTCAATATAGTTACTGTGTAAACAAATCAAAGCTGTTGGCTCTGTTTGACAGCTACCCTTTGACATAGTATGCCTGCAAGGTTTGTATTATTCCTGATTTCTATTAGGTGGAACGGTTGAATGGGTATAAATAGACAGGCGTGTACATGAGTATGTGTCTTATGCTCTATTGTGAATATCAAAATGAGTTGTGTTTTGAAAATTAATCCCAATTCTTAGTATCTAACTTTGATATATTATTGGTCCTGCCATGTGCATGAATTATACCTCCAACTTTAGGGCTTGTTTAAGAGAGGTGTATTATTCATCATCTGAAACACAATTAGTGGGTGAAAATCCCTTAGAGGGAAGGAGGGATGCAAGCCATATTTATGCACATGAATACAGTATCATAGAAAGGTGGGCTGTTTTGACTTTGTCCAGTAAGCAATGACCTAATAACCATCCAGAACTTCCTAGCAACTCCATAGAATTTCAGGAAAACTTCTAAGAACCCTAGCATCCACTTAGAAACACTCTGGGAACCACCCAGAAAAACGTAGAATTGTGGCAGTGAGGTATGTAACAAACCAGTCATTTTTTTTTTTTTTTAGAAAATGTAAAAATCACACCAGTTTACCCAGTGGCACCTGACTAGTTTTATTTTTAGGCCTGATATTAAAGGATATTGCACCCTTTCGAGCTTTAACACCTCAGTGGCACTAATGAATAAATGCGAAATGTGTAATCTGCGCCTGTGGCACTGGCATTAAAGACAAACACTGTAATAATGTCATTACACATTTGACCAGAGAAGATTGTTTAGCAGAGTTCTCTGAGTAAACACAAATTATATATACTTATATACTGTAAATATAAATGTGTATCTTTAATGAGTAATAACATCAGCAACAATCAAGAGTAATGGTATGTACACAAGCTTGCTTCATTTACTGAATATATTGATTAGCCTGACTGATTCAAACTGTTAATTCATCTTTTTGATTCATTAAAAAAAAATCAACAGCTCATAAAAGCTCATAAAAGTAATTTGTTTGGGAATTAGACTACACTGTTTGCATTTTATGTTTTTTATTTATTAAAAAGAGCTGACTCATATGAGTCATTTGTTCGTGAATCAGACTACACTGGTAGTGCTGTAACTATATTGCTTTTGTCTGCAGTCTCTGAAGGCAGCTCAATAGAAAGACAATTCCTGCCATTAATTTCGTGGTACACAAGTCTTTTTATTCTATTGCTTTCAAAACAGACATAAAACTCGCAGTCACTGCTCATGTGAAATATGATTTTTTGCATGGTGCTGAAGAATCAGCAGCTACTATTTAGATTCACTGTGCAGCAATGCCAGAAACACTGAAGTGAGGCGTTGATTGATTGTGTATTTTCATATGGCTCATAAAGCATGCATTGTAAACTCACAAAGCTGCTGTCTGACCAGCCTGCATTGCTTTTCCAAGGTCAGAAGTCATCCAGCCAGACATGTGACACAGGACTAGTCATCCTTATTACCCACAATTCCTTTCCAAAAACCCTTAAGTCTTGCTTATGGGCAGTGGTGTCCCAGTAAGGAGCTCTCTGAGTAGCTGTCAACAAACCAACAACCCTCTAATGAGTCCTTTTGAAAGTCTGAATGTGAGCCGAGGTCAGTCATTAAAAACATGCTGCTCTTAAAATAGAAAAGAGAAAAACAAGGTAGACTTTACCAGGCACATTAAATGTGACGCACTTCTGGGGAAACAGTTTCTGAAGGTGAGGTGACAAAGATAAAAGATAAACATTTACCATCTATTTTCAACACACCGAGGCTTCAGATGGAGCCAAGACCTGCAATAAATGTCTATTGATTCTTACAAAAGACTATGCACTGATACTAATTTCAATCCAGAATGTAGATGGATAGATAGATTAGATTATAGATAGATAAATAGATAGATTTCTCCTTTATTTCACACTGGAAGTTCAGTTAGGTTTGATCAGTGGAGTTTGGTAGGTGTAATGATGATCCAGTGTCCTTTGACTTCCTCTTCTCCATGGGCTTTGATCAATGACCATCCCACACTTGCTCTGTGACAGCAATCAATGCTTTTGATTAGTGTATTCCTGCCAGAGAACACAGTGGGACAGCACTGGCCTCTTGGTCTCTTTATTCTGTGACTGTGCGTGTGTGTGAGAAAGTACAGTATGCACTGATTGATGGTCATGGACTCATTCTCAGTATGTAACTCTTTAGACTTGAATGAACAGTTTATTGACATTTTTCTTTAACACCTATTTACAAGGTGCTATATTACTCTAGTTTTGTGGTGCATCCTACTTATGAGCTTGTGTGTGTGTATCTTCAGGCCATGTTCAGTCTGTGTATGGTTGAGAGTGAGGCAGATGAGGTAACTCTCCAGGGTGTGACGAGCGTCGGACTGAAGCACGCACTGGACTTCGCCTACACAGGCCAGGTAAATTCAGCACAGCCCACACAGCTACATACAGCCCAGAACATGCAAAACAAACAAAATTGACTTTGCTTCAAGCAAAGACAGGTCTCTAGATTCTGGAAAGACACTATTATGAATCATATGTAGCAGATAAGTGAAATACTTGTGAATAATCATATTCATTCTGGAGCTTCACAAATGGGCTTACACACTTGAAATTCTAAATCCGGTTAAATATAATCCTAGGTTATCTTATCCCCTTTTCAATGCTGTTCTCGTTGTGTTCCATCTTCTGTTTTGTATTTCCACACTATGAAGGTAATGTCTTACGGATTTATGAATGGAGCAGTGAGATTTAATTTAAGAATTGAATACTATTATACAGCTAGGATGCATTAAATCAATTAAAAGTGACAGTAAAGACATTTATAATGTTAGAAAACATTTCTATTTCTAATGCTGTTCTATTGGACTTTATATTCATCAAAGAATTCTGAAAAAAAATATTCCTCAAAAATATAAGGCAGCACCTTTTTCAACATTGAAAATAATAACAAATGCTTTTTGAGCACCAAATAATTGTATTAGAATGATTTCTGAAGGATCATGTGACACTGAAGCATGTCACATTCAGCTTTGCATCAGTGGAATAAATTACATTTTAAAATGTATTAAAATAGAACATTTTAATATAAAATTAAAAATAAGAAAAGTTATTTTAAATTGTAATAATATTTCACAATATTAATGTTTTTATGGTATTTTTGACCAAATAAATGCAGCCTTGGTGAGCATAAGAGATTTCGGTAGCACTTTACAATAAGGTTCATTAGTGAAACATTAGTTAATGTATTAACTAACATGAACTAACCATGAGCAATACATTTGTTACTGTATTTATTAATCTTTGTTAATGTTAGTTAATGAAAATACAGTTCATTGTTTGTTCATGTTAGTTCACAGAGCATTAACTAATGTTAACAAGATTTTAATAATGTATTAGTAAATGTTGAAATTAACATTAACGAAGATTAATAAAGGCTATGTAAGTGTAGTTCATTATTAGTTCATGTTAACTAATGTAGTTAAATAATGTTAACTAATGAAACCTTATTGTAAAGTGTTACCGAGATTTCTTACAAAAACATTAAAAAAATCTTACCACCCAGTAGTGTAAATGAATGGGCGAAATTGTAATGCTCACTATCCTTACAGTTAAAAGAGCCAGTTGTTTGTGTATGCACTTTAATTGGATCAGCCTGAAAAATAAACAATTTTTTGCATGATTTGAGCTAACCATCTGTGACACAGTAAATGTAACATTTTTTGTCTTATTTTTTATTTACTCTTAAACCTCTACTCTTAAACCTCTTTTTAAAATGTGTGTCCTTATTTAATTTTTATTCAAATTAAAGTGCTTTTGTATTGTCACATAATACACATTAATAATGACTATTTTAATGGCTTTGCAATCAAAGCATCATAAATATGTAAATATGTTAATATAATAGCTTGCTATACACATCTTTTATAGAGCAGGTTTATGCAACACTCAGTTTTATACAAGTTTTAACACAGGGTCCCTGCTCCATGTCTTTCTTCATCAAGGGGTCCATGGCCTGAAGACCCCTGATTTGGAATGGGTGGAAACATGGAATGAGGAAAGCAATGTTGTGGTTTCTTACAATAGTCTTACTCAGGTCCTTTGTCTGTAGATCATGCTGGAGCCAGGAGTGATACAAGACGTCCTGTCTGCTGGAAGCCACCTTCAGCTGCTGGAACTGCTCAGCCTCTGTTCCCACTATCTCATTCAGGTGTGTTTACGGGTTATTTCTGCCTTGAAAACATGCATAGTTTTGGTAAAGCTTAATTTGTGTTTTCAGCAAGTACTACATATAAAGTTACTGTGTAATCAGTAATCATTTTGTAAAAGTTTTACTCATTTCATGCTTCTTACATGCTCATTTTTTATAGTATTTCTGAAAAAAATTCTGTCATAAGTGATTCACCCTTCATTGATTTGAGTTTCTTTCTTCCACAGTTTTACATGCTCTTTTCAGTTTAATCCCAATGAACACATACTACTAGAGCTTCCAAGATAAAAAAAAAACACAAATAACCATAAAATGATCTTAATAGTAGATTTTATGATGCTGTTATATTCCAAGATTCCTGAAGCCTTTGTGCGAAAAACCTAGTCATCATTACCTAATAATTTTGCCCTTTTTCTGCAGAATTCCATAGATTTCCCCCTAATTTAGCCCAGAAAATGTTAAAAAGATTCCACCTGAACCTGTTCATAGCTCATCACTTGTTATTCATTTTAACCAGTAGATGGCAGTCTGTCTCTGTGTGAAGCGTCTTTCTTCATCCTGTATATGTGGACCAGATTTATGTCTCCGTTGTTCCTTTTTTTCACTTTAGGTTTTCCAGTCTATATTTTTGGATGTTGTGGACTTACATGAGATAAAGATCCCAATAATCATTTATCATAACTTTATTATTTACTGTATTACAGTATTAAATGACTGTATGTATGCACTCATGAGGGTATCTATTATTGTATGCGTTTGTGTGCTTGTATGTTTCAAGGCATGTAAGATTTAATTTTGGATTTTAATGCTCAACTAGTTTTCATACATGAATAATAAAAAACCCCCTTAGACTGTGAATCTGTCTGTATTTATATCTGTGCCTGTAGGAGCTGAACAGTTTTAACTACCTGGACCTGTACAGGCTGGCAGACCTCTTCCACTTGCCGGCCCTGGAGGAAGCAGTGGTGGGCTTTCTGGTGGATCACCTCTCTGAGCTGCAGAAGAACAGACAAGAGGAAGTGCTGCTCCTACCTTATCGGCTCCTCAGGGAAGTGCTAAAAAGCGACCGGCTCACCTCTCTCAGTGAGGAGGAGATATGGCAGGTGTGTGGGCCGCAAATTCACAGACTTTAACTCTTCAAAACATCTCTGAACTGCTAAGATAGCTTTAATGCAAAATATCAGCATGGGGTTAAAATTCTGAAAACTTTACAACAAAGAACATTTACGAAATATGTAAGCATCTATATCATTTATAGTACATAAATGTGAACCTCTATGTTCAGATGCTCTCATCTCGAGTCATGTTGGACAATATGATCATCAGGTTTTACACAAACTTGTGGTGCTCATGCAGCTCAAGTGCTGCTGTCATTAAAGCACCACTTTGTAATAAATGTAAATTTCTTAGTTCAACTTTACATATTCAAATAATTATGCATATAATGTCATTTGGTAGTGAAAAGTATTGTACTGAATCAGAAAAAAAAAAAAAAAGATTTCAGACTTTTGGACCCCATGACAATCTCTATAACAGCTGCCAAACACAAAAAGCCTTGTTAAGTAAATCTGAATGCTTAAGGTCATATTCACACAAACTCCTTCTGTTTAATTTACGGTATAAGAGTGAGAAAAGAAGGTGTACGGACAACGTGAGCATGTGTGTGTATATGTACACACGGGCGGAGGCTGTAGTCAGGGGGCTGTGGTGTGACTATTCATTTGCACCAATCAGGCGCCCCCCACCACCCCGCCCCCCAACCAGCCTCTCTCTGATTAGGCCCACCGCGGCTCCATCAGCGCCTCAATCCCCCAGCTGTCACTCCGGCCGCCCTACTGATTGAAAACAATCAGGCCTCTGATGGCACAATTACCCTGACCCTTTAACCAGTCGCTGCTGCCATAATCAGGCCCTGATTAGGCTGCTTTGGGCCTCCTTCACTTTGCAGAGAAGGTTAATTTGGGCATCAGACGGAAGCGTGATGGGCACAGGGGCTGGTGCTGCCGTCCGCCAGTCCGAACGTGCGCCCGCCAATACTACCCTCGATATAGTTTGGCTGTCAATCATCGTCATGCAGAGTTCTCTGAGTCTCATGCTCTGGAAATCACATTTTCTTCCTCTTTGTTTTTTTTTTTTTGTTCTTTTTTCTTCTCTCGCACTCACTCTCTGTCTGTCTTTCTCCGTGCGGGAGTGGGTGGGGGAGTTCATTTATTTTCTGCCCCGAGGAAGTTCTCTGATCCAGTGTGACCTTCACAGTCAACAGACGCTGCCTCGCTCACACCTCACTCTTTCTCTCTCTCTCTCTCTCTCTCTCTCTCTCTCTCTCCCTCCCTCTCCCTCCCTCTCCCATTTTCCACTCTCACTCATTCTCTTTCTTCTTCTCTTCTGCTGGCTGTGAAAAGGAGGAGGGTTGGGAAAAAAAACAACTAAAATTCAGAGAAAGGAAGAAGGCGAAACAGAACCTCAGTAGAGCGTTACATGATTAATGACGGCAAACATTAATAGAGGGTTTTGCTGAAGTCTCTGTACACTTAAAGCTTAAATATGTAATTATTTAGGAATGCACACTATATAGGTTATTGATCAGTATTACAGACCATTTTATTTATTGGAATCGGTCCATTTTGGATATATATTGGCTAATAGATCTTTAATTTTCCATGCTCAGTTGTCATGTAACGCTCACTTGAAGTTAATCAATGTTTAAAACATTAAGAACTGAATAATCTGTAATCCATAATATTACATAAATATCCATTTTCCATACTGCACATTATAATGTTGTGATTCCTAAATTCACTTGTAGCCTTTAATCAGATTTTTTTAGTGTTTTTTTAGACAGTATAATATGAAATTTTATCAGTAATTTATTGCTTATTAGCCATAACATACTGTTACATATAAAATAGACATTTTAATTTGAGTAAATGTTTTATTTTATTTCTACTGAGTTTAATTTATTTATATATTTTTTTAGACAATATAGTATACAATTGTATATACAGACCATTTATCTTTTCTCAGCAATAACATAAAAATAATAATTATATGCTTATTGGTATTGGACATAATTTTAATATAAGTAAAAATTTGTATCATTTTTTATTTAATTTGAAAAACTATTTTAATCCTTAAATATGCTTAAGTATGCCATAAGTAGTTTAATGGTCTCTAAAAGTGACTTTGCTCTATTTGAGCATCTGACATCTCAACCAATGGCATGAGTTTGGGGCCAGGATTACCTGTTTGAACGACCAATGGCAGATTGGGGGAGTTTTTGGGAAACCTGTCTGACGGCAGTCATTATCTCTGCAATTCGGTGCTGCTAATAGTACAGAAATAACACAACGTACCTTCCTCAAATTAGTGTACTGTAAATCGTTTTGTGTAAGTAAAATCTAACCATTTCACAGTTGAAATACTCCAAGAAAAAATATATTACAAGCATTTAAATTTGCCATTTGTGTGTAGGAGATAGCTGCGGAACGTCTAGAGGTGGTGGCCCATGATCTCAGGATGCTATAATAAGTTCTCTGTCTCAGGGCTGATTGTGTTAAAAGCCACTTTGTTTCCATGAGAGTGGCATCGCTTATCTCCTGCCATCTCCGCCGTACTCGCATGCCTCTGCAGCTAAACAGTCTAGATTGCTCTCAAGTTCAATTAACTCCCCTTTGTCTAACTCCCTTGGCTGTGCCGGAGTGCATATGTGTGTATGCATCACACGCACACCTCATGACTGCGCGTGTGTGCGTGCTCATAGATCCCACCCTCCCATCTCATCTGCAGCTGTCTTCTCATCACTGTATAGAGACACAATATCTTAAGCATTAGCATGCAATGATACAAAGCGTTGGCCCTGCGTAGACAGACAGTATTGTGTGGATGGTGTGAGCTGCAGCCTGTAATATGAGCAGTGTGATCTCCTGATCCCGAATCGTTGCTGAATACTGATGAGCCACTCTGCCCTGCTGTAGTTATTGGTGCGTTGGCTGGAGCACGACTGCAGATACCAGTACATGGAGGAACTGCTGCAACACGTGCGCTACGGCCTGATGGAGGTCTCCGCCCTGCACCGTGTGGCCAGCAGTCACCCCTTCCTCAACTCCAGCAGCACTGTCGCCGCCCTGGTGGAGGAGGCGTTGGATTACCACCGGTCTGTATTTGCACAGCCTTTACGTCAGACGGCCCGCACAACGCCTCGCTTTCAGTCACTAACTTTATATATCATCGGCGGGCGCAAACGGGAGGTCAGCCGCGTACGGGAGTTGCGGTTCTTTAACCCTGCCGCGCAGGAGCACACGCGTGTCGCCGGGGGTTCGAACTGGAGTGAGTTAGCACCCATGCCTGCTGGACGAAGTCACCACTGTGTGGCTGTCATGGGCAACTTCCTGTTCGTGGCTGGCGGAGAGGTGGAACACGCCACTGGAAGGACATGTGCGGTGAGGACGGCATGTCGGTACGATCCGAGGGTGAACCGCTGGACTGATATTGCACCAATGAAGGCGTGCAGGGAGCACTTTGTGCTGGGAGCTCTGGGACAGTATCTCTATGCCGTAGGGGGGAGGAACGAACTAAGGCAGGTTCTGCCCAGTGTGGAGCGCTACTGCCCCAAGAGGAACAAGTGGACTTATGTGCAACCTTTTGACCGTTCGCTGTCCTGTCATGCAGGATGTGTGGCTGACGGGCTGCTCTGGGTGTCAGGTAATAATACGTTCCTTCACATTTACCCCACTATTCTGCATATATCTGGAATTTCCCAATACATGTAAGACTCTCACAGAGGTTCTAGGCCCAAAACTAAAAAAAAACATTACTAGCATCAGTTTAACATATAATGTTGACTTCTTCTGTTGCAGGTGGTGTCACTAACACAGCTCAGTACCAGAATCGACTGATGGTGTATGACCCAGGACAGGTAACATATTGTATTTATGTGGTTATGTGAGAATAATGTGGCTGGATAAGTGCCTCTTCATCTTAAAAAATTAAAATATTATATAACTATGAATTACCTTTAAATGCTGTTCTTTTGAACTTTCTATTCATCAAGAATCCTGAAAAAGTACCACGGCTTCCACAGAAATATTAAGCAGCACAACTGTTTTCAACATTGATAATAATAAGAAAATTTTCTTGAACATCAATTCAGCATATTAGAATCATTTCTAAAGGATCATGTGACACTGATTCTTTGCCATCACAGGAATAAATACAATTTTAAAATATACTATAAAGCGGTTAGTTCCTGTCCTTTATTCTAATTGGTCAATAGCTGTGTTTTATCCACGATAAAACACAGCTATGACCACTTCACCGAAGGGTTTAGTATTTCACTATACAACACCCTTAGCAACCACTCTTAGCAAGGTAAGCTGTTTGTTCTCGGTTGATATTGTTCATTGAAGCTTACTGTATTCTGCAGAACTAGAAGAGTATTGTGAGAAAGAGATCGATTGAACGAGTTTATTACCTGCATTCAGATTTAGCATTTTTCTTCAGGTCAGTCCTATGTTCATAATAAAAAATCTGTTTAAATGTCCAATGTATTATCTTTTAACAGTTAAGGGGTTTTCCCATGACTGACAGCGCTATTCAAAGCATTTGTCAGTTGTGAGTTCACAACAATTCAGTCTTTTCAATATAAAAGTCTTCGCTACTGACTGACACACTCATAAAGACATAAAGAAGTCTTTGCCGCCATCTAATGGCTTAATAATGTAACTTCTGTTGCTGTTCATGGTCAGGGACTATATTTTCTGGTGGAAGGAAAGCTTTTAGTTAAAGTTTACTTCATGACAGTTGCATTGATACATATTTTGGCTTTAATATTTGTATTGTGTGGTAACCGCTTTATAAAAGCAAGGCTAGTGCTGTATCGTGAACAAGTCAAGGCGGAAGGGTGCTGTGTGGCTGTCCGCTTTGCACGTGCCTAACAACTCCCTTCAGCCGTCACTTATTCACGATACAGCACAGCCTCTCATACCTTATTGCTTACTTAAAGTAGAAAATAGTTATTTGAAATTGTAATAAAATTTGACTGTTTTTATGGCATTTTTAATCAAATAAATGCAGCCTTGGTGACTTCATTATAAAATCTTGTTGTATAATTGTAGTTTCTGAAAATTTTAATGTGTTAATATTAAGTACATGTTTTTCAGAGTTTTGTGTCACCAAGAATTGTTTTGGAAAGACATTTTCAGTTTTGCGTCAACTAAATGATTGACAACAGAGCTAAAAAAACATTGTGACCTATCGAAAGGGCTGTCCATCTGTTAGCGAAAAATTACATATGGCATCCACCCTGATTAAGGTCAATGATGTTGCATACGCCTTTTAACATGCAAACTGCATTTAACATTGAATAGAGATAAAATATTAAGTTACATTGGGCTCAAAAAACAAAAACAAAAATCAAAACAAAAAACCCAAACCCACTCAAGGGACTTTTAAAATCCTCTACACACCACTGTAATTTATTAATGTTACATTCAAAAAGACTTAAAAATAAGTATCTTCTAACTTCTGTGGTCAGTGCAACTGTGTGTTTTTCAAAGAGAGAGATATAAAGAAAGAAGAGAGGAGGAAAGAACAGGAGGCAGAGGCTCATTGGTATTCAAAGTGGCTTTGCATTCACCTGCCAGGAACAGCAACCCCCCACCCACACTACCCTCAACAGATGGTCGCCAAACACACACGTGTATATTCACACTCTCACTCACCACTGCTCGTGCAATCTCTGCTTATACACGCACCTCTCACAAATAAATGCACACGCACATGCCCTGGAATATGCAAAAGAAATTAACGTTAAATGTTTGTTTTGACAGTGGTTTTGAAAATGTTTGTTTTTTTCATGGAGAAAAAAAATAAAATAAAAAAAAAAAAAAATAAATATATATATATATATAGATATATATATATATATATATATATATATATATATATATATATATATATACATATATATACTGCATGTGCAGTTTTAAACTATACCAGGAAAAAACTATTTATTCAAATATTTGGTAAATCCTTTTTTTCCTGCTCATTTAGTTGCATAGTTTAAAATGGTTGTTTTTAACAGTAATTGAGTTTTCATACTGTTCTTTCTTTTGTAATACCCTCTCTGTCTTAGAATCAGTGGCTAGCGCGCAGTCCCATGTTGCAGAGGAGGGTGTACCATGTGATGGCAGCAGTCAAAAGGCAGCTGTATGTGCTTGGGGGGAACGATCTAGACTACAACAATGACCGCATCCTGGTTAGACACATCGACTCTTATGACATGGACATGGACCAGTGGACACGCTGCTCCTTCAGTCTCCTCACAGGTCACCGCACGCACTAAAATCATGTAATAGATATGATAATTCACCTACTCTCCCAGAACACATTTTCTTTTCTCTTTAAAATGTAGCTTTACTGTATATACTGTTTTTTTAAGCATTATTACAAGTGCTAAGCTTGTAATGTGTGCTAAAATGAACCTAGTTTAGCTCGTAAGAAATTTTTTAAAAGCACAGACTTTGGAGACAAAACTACTGTCATCCAATCAAAACATAAGATTGTAAAGAGTAATACTTTCACTCAAAATGAGCAACAAGGTTTTTTTTTTTTTTTTCACAGTATCCACTGTGCCTGAAAGGGTTAATAGACCTTGGTAATTCTTTTTTTGTGTGCGTAATCTTTACATTTTCCTCATAGGCCAAAATGAGGCAGGAGTGTCTGTCCATGATGACAGAATATATGTAGTTGGTGGATATTCCATCTGGACAAATGAACCCCTTGCTTGCATTCAGGTGAGTTTGCTTGAATGCTGCATATGTTTGAATGACATGTTGCATAATTAATGTTGAAATCCTATCATTTGTCTGTTTGGCAGGTGCTAGATGTGAGCACCAAGGGTAAAGAGGAGGTTTTTTATGGGCCAACGCTCCCATTTGCTTCAAATGGAGTGGCGACGTGTTTCTTGCCTGCACCGTACTTCACCTGCCCCAACCTGCAGACCCTACAAGTGCCACATCATAGGATAGGGGCTCTCTAACCACTCCACTCATTACTCATTGAGGATATTCCCACAAACACACTATGAACCAGAGGAATCATGTAAGAGCCTATTGTACTCTCACAAATTGTGACAGTGGAGTCATCGCTGAACATACATTGATCATGTAGAGCCAATATGAAGTGTTCTGATGGATGTGGAAACATTCAAAAAGAAGTTGTTTTTTTTATTGTCAAGCTTGACTGGCGATCATGCATTTCTGAACTGGATATGCTATGGTGCTGCAGCATGCTAATCCAGTTTAACAAGCAGTGTGTAAATCTGTCTGAATGATTAAGAGACACTTTATGGTCCAGGCCCAAATGGCACACTTGATGTGAACCTCTAAAAGACTGTAGGTTGTCCCATTTGTCATTTTAACATTCAAAAAGGTGTTCATACGGCACAGTCAACTTTTACTCAACAATCCATGCAGAATTACATCTAAGGAAAAATGCAAGTGCATTTGGGACAGGGCGGAAGTGCGAGGGACCGGTTTTCATAGATTCTTAAGATTCAATCCACTCCGACCTTAATGTTCTGCAACAATGTTGGACTCAGCTGAACATCAGTTGAAGTTCCTTTTCATTCCATGTCATTTCTCAGCATGTGAAAAATTGTACTTTATCAAAACTCAGGATGAAGACTGTATTGTTTACTGAATGTGTATCATCACAGCTGACGACAAATACACACACAGCATCTTCACAATCTGCGTCAACAGCGGCATCGTGACTGTTCTCCATCCTACCACCAAAAACTGCCCATTCCATAAGAAAATATTTAAGGGCACACTTTTTTTACATAATGTCTATAATAAATTTATGCAGTTGTGCAATAATGATTAAAATGGTGGGTTCTTTCATCTTTGATTCACTGGATGCAAACAGACGAGCGGTAGCTTTATTCCCAAAGTGTTTCCGCTCTACTTTTTGACCAGTGAAGTTTTCCAGTCATTTGTGATCGCTGGCACTGTTGGGGAAAGTTACTTTTAAATGTAGTGCATTACAGTAATAGCGTTACTTAGTTACTTTTTATGGAAAGTAATGTTAAGTTACTTTTGCATTACTTTTTCTGTTCTGGGCTGGGCTTTTCACACCAAAAGTAAAATGAATACGCCTCAGGCTGAAGGAAATGGAAATTCACGTGCAGCTCAAACAAACCTTTCAGCCGTGCTGCCATTCTGGACTGCAGAAAAATAGGAGTAGGACACGAGAAGAAAGTTCAACACTTTTATTTTAGTAATAAAAAACAAAAAGAATTAACACAAATGTGATGTTTCACTTAAAGGGTTAGTTCACCCAATGTCACTTCCTCTGTCAAGATCCATAAAGGTACTAAAAACATATTTAAATCAATTCATGTGAGTACAGTGGCTCAATATTAAAATTATATAGGGACGAGAATACTTTTGGCGCGGCAAAAAAACAAACAAAATAACGACTTATTTAGTGATGACCGATTTCAAAACACTGCTTCAGGAAGCATCAGAGCATAAATGAATCAATGTATCGAATCATGAATCGGATCGCGGGTCAAACCGCCAAACTGCTGAAATCACGTGACTTTGGCGCTCCGAACTGCAGATTCTACACACAGATTCACAATGCTCCGATGCTTTCTGAAGCATTGTTTTGAAATCGGCCATCACCAAATAAGTCGTTATTTTTTTTTTTTTTTTGCCGCACCAAAAGTATTCTCGTCGCTTAATAATATTAGTATTCACATTTGCACTAACTTCAATTTTCTCTCAATATGGAGACAGAAGAGGTGTCAGGAAATAAATGGAAAAACAAACTAACTTGCATGTTTGAAAAAGTAACTCTGCAATTTTCTTGTTAGTAAATTTAAAAGTAATGCGTTACTAGCTACTTGAAAAAAGTAATCTGATTACATAACATGTTCCTTGTAATCAACAATATACTATATAAACAAAACAATAAGTAAAACAACATAATATAAATATATTTATGACTATAATATTTTATAATTAAAGTATTTCACTTTTAAAAAAATCTGACTAGAATTTTTTTCAATTTCCATGAATTTACAGACCTGATATTGTCTTTTTTCCCCCCATGAATGTGGGAACCTTGAAGTAAGCTGCCTACCTAGATAAACTTTACTTTTGCATAGCAAGGCAGCATTACATATCTTTCGTGGAGAAATTAATAAAATATGGCAGGGGATTGAAAATGTAGGACTGACTTATTTTGTTCAATATCAAAATGTAACGAAAAAATGAGCTGCTTTTAAAGGCCTAAATGTTGGAACAGAGCTAATTTCTCATTGAACTATAACAATTATTCTATTTGGTCATCTTAGGGGGTGGAACTTACCTCATAACTGTTAAACCATAAAAAAATAGTTACTCAGATTAGCTCAGAAGAGCGACGTGACAGAGATACGCGGCGATTGAGGTGAGCGAGACAGCGTGGCTTATTTGATGGCTCTGCTCTAATGAAGTGTGATGCCTGTGCCACACTGCGACTGCAAGAGAGGACCGGGAGCTGAGATGGAAATGGAAGGAATGATTGGGATGGAGGAGAGGGGAGGAAAAAGAAGGGTAGGAGGTAGAGAGTGATGAGAGGCTCTTGGCAATTTGTGCCCAGAATTGCATGGAGATTGCAAACAGTATGAATAGTTAAAGGAAAGGTTTCCTGTCAAGGTGATTGAGCCATAGGTGTCATATTTGTGGTTTCGTGACTGATTTTGATTACTAGTTCAGTTGTCAGAAAAGTGGACAGTCCAGAAGAGCTGTTTATAATAGTAGACCATTCAACATCTCGCTGTAGATGCAACTGGCAGAAACGGCTGTATTTTCTGATGAATCGCAAGCTTTATTTAAGCAAGCAAGCTATCTCAATGTCCTTTGTTTGGAAACACTTTCTTTAGAGAAACTGAGCAAAAATGGACAATACTATCTCTAAAATGTAAGTCATTTAATAAGTTCTTGTTTATTAAACAGTTTTATAAAAGCAACAACATATTTGCAATCATGCTGATATTCAGGAAAAACAGGCTTGTGTGATATTGCTCAACTAAGTTTTAACAAGAACTCATACTGGGGCATTTTTTTGCATCCATAGCTTAAATTTTGGCAGCATTTTGCACCAAACAACCTTTAATTTCTGACCAGCACCCTAACCAAAGCACTGTATTACTAAGACAGATGTCAGAACACAAGGGTATTCATACAAAGTTTATTCACAATATCCACACATGAATCCACTACAGTCTACATCATGTACAACGTTTACATCGGAGGATTGAGAGTTGATGCATGCACTGAAGTCAGTCTTCCTCTAAACTAATCATCTCAGCCTGCCCGCCGTCTCCAAGCAGGGCCAACAACCTCCTATAGCCATTCCTAAAACAGTAGAAGAGATTAAGTTGAAAAAATGATGCATAGTAAAAAGCAAATGGGAATGGATAGCACTGGTTTTAGCATCAGGTTTCTTCTCAGTTCTCAGCTGACATGTAGGTTACTAATGCCGTACCTGAGTGAGGTATTCTTTCCCAGACCTCTCTTGCACTCTGTCTTTCTAAGGCTCATGGACAGAAAGGGAATAAGAGCAGTCACTGTGGAGGGGTGAAGGACGGCTACAACTTCTAGAACATTATACACTTGTTGGTCATATACGCCTTCATTCTCTTCCATGAAGGCCCTGGGAAAGAAAAAAAGAAAAGAAACTTTAACTCAGAGTGAGAGTACAGTCTCTAAAGCAGCACTGAGTAATGTCTAGCTTACCGTAGAATAGCAGTGGTGTGTTCACATGGCTGATCTCCTACTGCAGCAGTGCACCTCTCAACAATAAGCTGCGTGATCTCTGTGCTCAGCCTCTTTACTGTGGTAAAAACAACAGAACTAATTAAACAACAATGGAATATATTCCATTTTAATTTTTAGCAGTAGTTAGGGGGTCTTTTTCAAAGATGATCTCTCTAATTGACCCTTTGCCGGGAGTTTGATTGACAAGCGATCTAACCAATCAGAACGCCACATCCGCCATTTTGTCAGACAAAGCAGCCAGTAGTTAGAAGATTTACCTCGGTGGAGTTAAACTTGAAAAATTGTGTATATTGACGTATCTAGGCGTTTGAAACAACATTCATTCTCATGTTCATTCATGTTTATTTGACGCTATAAATGGACTAGTAGTAAGAGATGATCGGTTAACGAGCCTCTTGAGCTGAGGCGCTACAGCAGTCTGTCACGACATATTAAAGAGCCACAATGTTTGAATTTCTTTAATAACTACAGTTTGAAAGCTGGGACTTTGTTTAATATCATAAGTAACCTGCTTTGTCTTGTCTGTCGATGTGTTGTCAGTGTCCTCTTTGTTCTGAGATGTATTTTTCACTGTGTGTGGCGTGACAGCGCCACGACTTGTCGGACAAAGCAACAGTAACCAAGGGGGGCGGGTCTTTGTGAAGGGTCAATTGCTGGGTTACAATGTCTTAATGTCTCACTGCTTGTTTTATTAAGTGTTTTGGTAAAGTAAGGCTCTGGAATTCATTTTACTGATCATATTAGGCCTGGTGGGTAACCATATAAATGAGGGAAGATTTTTGGGCTCCCCCCTAGTTATTTTACATTGTAATAATATTTCAAAATATTGCGGTTTACTGTAATTTAAATAAATGCAGCCTTGGTAAGCGTAAGAGATTTCTTTCAAAAACTCCAAACTTATGAACGGTAATATATAACGCTAACAGAGGAACTATATCAATGACTCAAAACAAAGTGGTGCAGTTATGTCGTCAGAACATGACTGAAGCGCATGTTAATAAACTATGGTTCTTGGTGTGAACGGGCCTTTATACGGTTTGTCTCTGCCTACCTTGTGCCTCGTTGACCAGCATCAGTGAGCGTAGCACCAAAGGAAGGGGTATCGTGAGTAAGGAAGGTTCTCGGTCGCTGTTCCTTTTCAGCAGCTCAAACAGGAAAGCGAGAACGGCAGCGAGTCGTGGGGGAGGAGCAACACCTTTAAACTGGAGGAAGTTATCTCTGCAGAAAATTGTATTCATTGTAACACTAGTGTGAAGTTATTCCTGAAAGGTTGGACATCTTCTACAAGACTATGCAAGAAGCTACATAGGATTTATTTATTGTTATTTATTTAGTATAAATATGAAATCATGTAAACAGAGAAAAGACTCATACCTCAGCACGTGTAGAATGCTTCTTCTGAGTCTTTCCCCCTGCTGGGTGGCTGTTGATTCGCAGGCTGCCAGCAGGACAGGATGATTGACCACCGCTCCAGTAGAGGGCGAAGCTGGGAGGAAGCGGCTCAGGTACTGGGAAATGACACGGTGCAGCTGCTGCTTCAGGTACGCCCCCTGAGAATGGGACACACTCACCGCCATGGACAAACCCTGAAGATGCCAATAAAATATTAGATCTATCATGACAACTCTCGGAAGATTGTTGGCATGGTAATGGATATAACAGTGTTAATGTATTTGGGCTTGGCGGAATAGATCTGCTACGCTACTGCAGATTATTGCTGTTGCAGTAGCAAGTACAGGAACTTGCTACTGCCAATACATACACCGTTACACTGCTGCGAGTAAGACATAGTGCTGCTGCACAAACAGCAAATATCAATAACCCATAGCAGGTCTATACAGGTGGAGCTGAAGGTGGAGAGTTTTAGAGGAACTCTGAAGCGTGCTGTAAACTGCTATAGTAAATATAACCAGCCATTGGACCAATCAGCTTGTGCCAAGTAGTTAATGCTGTTATTATCATCTGCTTGTGTTAAGACCCATCAGTCTGCGCCATCTAGAGTTTCGTGACAGAACTATGTACTTATGACAATCAGGGAATTAACACTTATCCACCATTTTCTACAATCCTGAAATCAACAATGACCTTTAGATATAGTTTCAGCAGTCTAAACACAGATTTGCACAGAATGTGAAGTAGGTGGGCTAACCTGCAGAAACAGAGGCAGACTTTCTTTGAGGGCCGACAGCATTTGAGTGTGTGCGCCACTGTCCTGCTGGATTAGAGCGTGGGGCAGTAAGAGCACATCTACAATGCGAAACAGCAATTGTTGGGCTCTGGAGGTGGCCAACAGGTGACTCCAGTGCTTAACCAAACAGCCTGAAAAATGCACAAAACCACCATAAACTTATAGTAAACATGAAGTGCTGTTTGCAACCCATTTTACTTCAGTCGTAAGATGCATTTAACAAGAAGAGACAGAGTACATTGTATCAAAGAGCACAGACCTATGGTCCAGTATGCCAGCTGTAGACCCTCTCGGCTCTTGTTCAGAAGGTAAGGCTTGATGTATTTGAGGATGTCTCCCACATACTCCAGTGCTCGAGACACCATTGAAGAACGCTCAGAGATGATCTGGAGCTCACAGTATGATCGACCCACAGCCTAGTAAAGCACAAATACACAGTGTTGGCAATGCAGTATGGCTTATATATTAGACCTTCTGGTTTGAGTGTGTGTACCTTGATGAACACAGCCATTGCAGGTTTGGGATCTTTGACAGCAGCAGGATGTAGGCCTGCTCTCTGCAGCACAGACTCCACTTCTGGAAGCCGTAGGACCTGTCTGGTTAACTCGGCCAGCTGTTCATCCAGACTTCTGCCTGTACACACGATACCACAGCTGCTCATTCTGACCCACCCAAATCATATTAAGAATACAGATTTGCTACAATTTGTGAGCGACTTGGGGTTGAATGGATAATTTACACAAAAATGAAAAATCAATCAGAATTTATTATGCATGTTGTTCCAAACCTGTATGGCTTTCCTTTTTTTCCTGTGGATTTTTTCTTCTTCTGAGATAATTTAATGAATATCTGGTTGGGTGAATTTGATTGCAGTATATGGTGACTGACTTCAGCACTTAATAAAGGCCTAATAGTGTCAACAAAAAGTATCTGAGACTCACTGATCGTTTTCTAACATGATATTTAAGCAATTTAAACAGTAAAATCGTGCCAGCTGCCATTGCTCTTGTGTTCCATACAGTCCAGTAGGAAATGCATCTTTTACATTGTCATAAAACATCTTTGCATCTTTGCCAACAGTCATAAAACATCAGGAGAACCACTATCGGACTGCAAGTTGGTTCACTCTTATTACTATGAATGGGAAAAATTGGTTATCACCAATTGTTAAAGTCATCGCATCACTGCAGCTGCTGTTAGATGCTCTGGTTCCCATAGAAACAGTGTCCTGAGATGCTTAGGACTGAATATGCGTATTGGCTGGATCTGAAATATATGTTTATTTACTATTTGGGTGTAAAAACAACATTTATGGGACAATTCATGTCAGGTTTTGTTGCCGATTTAAAATGTTATTTAAACGTGAGTTTATGAGATTTCAGTATTTTCCCATTCAAGTAGATAGGAGCTGATCTTGCATGCCTAAAATAGCAGACATATTTGTAACTCCTAGAGGCAGCTGACTTTCCTTGAAAAGGACTTTGACCGAAGTGTTAAGTGCAGGATAGCCACAATTTCACTGTTAAAATTTATTATACATCATGTTGTTTTTACCAAAACCAAAACCAGAAAGTCATACAAGTTTTGAATGACATGACATTGAGTAAATGAAAGAATTTATATTTTTACATGATTTATCTGTTTAACCACATGTGATACCGGTATGACTTGAGATCTTTGTACCTGCTCTTGTATCTGGGGCATCTTGACTTTTATGGAGGTACTGTTGTAGAACACAGCGGATCCAGGCACGTACACACAAAGCCTGGGCTGAACCTGAGCCTGGCCCACAGCTGACCCAACTGACCAGCTCTCTGTGAGAGAGAAGAAGAATTGAACTCACACTCACAGTAGAACCAGTTTAACTACACACAGGAAGAAAGAGTAAATTGAGAAAAGACACTCACCCATTTTGCAGCAGATGATTTAGATAGTGGGTTACCAGCAGGGGGTGGAGCATCTCATCCCAGCCGAAGCTCTGCATAATGGACTGGATGGGGTGGGGTTGTAGGTTTTGAGGGGCAGAGCCAGGCATGTCTAATGCCAAAAGTGTGAAGCCTAATAACATAAAATACTATTAGATTTTACACATTCATTCCCACATTTCTAATTCTAGAATAAGAAAGACCCCCCGACCAAAAAATCAAAAAAAAAAAAACAAACAAACAAAAACACACTGATGAGTTCTCATGGATGTGTGCATCAGAACGGCCGCACATGCACAAAATTCCCTTCTATTCAGCTCTTTTAGAGCATAGCCCACAGAGAAAAGGCAGCCATGCAAAGAGAGCCCCTGAGAGAACAAGAGTTCATTTTCTCCGTTTCCCTGACCTGCTGCGGCGTCTGCGAGCTGTAGCGGGGGGGTCTGGGAAAGCCTCATGCTGCACAGGAAGGGGAAGAAGTGGGACCAGAGTGTTGCTGCCACCGCTTGGTGGCGCTCTTTAGCCACGCTGGGGAGAGGAGCCCAACCGGGAGATTCTACGGAGTGTGACGGCTGTCCACAACGCTGGTGAACTCTCCTAAAAAGATAAGCAGAAACAGATTAATGCCAAGTGCACACTTCAAGACTTGCAGTTTATCGGCTGTAGTGTTGGTGAGCACTTTACAACTAATTCCTCCAGAAACAACAAAATGGGGAAGAAAAAAAAACTAGGTACTGAAAACCTTGAATAATGATTTATAATGAACTGAAAGTGGCTACATATAGTACAAATATTCTAAATACACAACCATTCAAATGTTTGGGGTCAGTAGGATTTTTGTAATGTTTCTAAAAGAAAGTTCTTATGCTCACCAAGGCTGCATTTATTTGTTAAAAATATACTGTGAAATTAAATTAAAGGTTTTCCATTTTAATATATTTTATTCCTCTACTGGAAAAGCTGAATTTTCAGGCCTCAGTGTCAAAAGATCATTCAGAAATCATTAAAATGCTCCGATTTGGCGATAAAGAAACATTTGTTATTATCATCATCAATTTTGAAAACAGTTGCACAGCTTAGTATTTTGGTTGAAACCGTGATACATTGTTTTCCAGGATCCTTTGATAAATAAAAAGTTAAAAACAAAGTATTTCTTTAAAAAAATATATATATTTCTGACACCAAACTTCTGTACTACACGTATATTATACAAGTATCCTAAATATAACTATATTTATTATATAAATTATTTAAACTACATTATATGTGATAATATATACAAATATTTTATGTAAAAATATATATTTTTGAAAAAATATATATTAGTCAGAATACTTTGCTACTTTTGAATGGCTAATATGCCTTCCAAAACAGCAAATCTGGACACTGAACTGTTCTTGACCTCCTTGGTTCTAAATTTGTTCTTACAAACGCTTGCTCAATAGCAGCATGGGAAAGAAGTCTTGACGACATGTCAACAAACATTGAAGGAGAGTTTCCAACTGCTTTTATGTTACAAAGAAAAAGAGGAGCTTAAAAATAAATGGTTGGGCAGATGCGAGGAGCAGTTTGATGTTTGTCCCACTACCTTTCCCATTTTTTCCCATTAATCAGGACAGCGCACACACCTGACTACTGGTCAGCCCGTGTTTGAAATTTATCGTAGTTGCATTAACCTTTTTTTTTGCAGACTGAAAACAAGCATGAAGAGCTTGAAAATAATCGTCCCTCTCTTCTTCTTAAATCTCACAAAAGTTCTTATGTTTAATTCCCCCATCTCATCTTTCCAGATTCATCCTTATTATAGCCTTCTTAAATTTGACTGCTGGCTTTCTCACTTTCTGTATTATCTCCGTCCCCCTCTGCCCTCTCTTTCTCTGTGAATTCTCCTCATCTCTCTGGACAGAGGGATTAGACGGTGTGCGCTGGTGTGGGGCAAGCGGTTCCTCCGTGGCCTGGCGGTAGCTGTGAGGCTGGGTCTGAATGGGAGGCTGAGAGCACGAGTCTGGCTCTGCAGCGGCTGGCATTAGCTCAGATAAGCAGCTGAAGGGGCTGTAATCTCATTTAGACTGGAGATGATCCTCCTGTCCTGTCATTCTCAGCGATGAAAGCGAGAGCGCCAGGAAAGGGCCGGGGTGAGCGTCACGTGTGCGCGCACATGCACACACCTTTGCGCCTTCCAGCAAGGTTGCATCTAATCCACGGAGAGCTGAGACAATCGATTAGAGAGTGAATTCATTAGCTTCGTTACCGCGGCGGAATGGGCCTTTCACACCCATCAACCCTCATTGTACAAGACATCGTCAGAGACCCCACTTAATCCCCTCACTGCGGCGTTTTACACGCACACACCCCATACCATCTGAACACTCGTTTAATCTCTCCCCGGACTGCAGCACAGATTTTGAACACACACCTCTGGAACGTACACACAGACTTACACGATCATGCCGGGCGCCCTCGTGTAAACTGACACACGGAATCACACACTCAGATAAGCATCGTGAGCACGCCATCTGACAGCGCGAAAGCTCTGATATCTCGGTATCGCTCAACACACACCCCGTGTTGATGGAGGACCACGTCCTTCACTGTGACATTAAGCAATAGTACTTATTTCTGACCATGCATATGTTATAGTATCGGCTAATCTGCCTTTCAAAATAGTAAGTAGGTACACTAGAGTGGGGTGGAGATGGACCCCATGAAATTTTGTGAAAGAAGTTTTGTGGCTTTTAATCTATGTCTATAAGCTTTGAGGCTAATCCATATGCTAGTGTGCTCCTTAAAGCAGATGAAAACATTTCAATAGTAAATACGTCAACACAAGCATCCGTCAAACCATTTCACTGAGTCTTAAAGGTTTTAGTCTTTCAACTTCAACATTTCAAGGGTAAACCGAGTACTGAAGAGTTATTGAATAAAATTCCCATCAGTAAGGCTCTAGGGTCTATTTGCTCTAGGGAACATTTCTGTACAATTAATGTAATTCAAGCATGCTGAATATTAATTAACAGCAAAATGCCAAGTTTTCAACGCAGAATTCAAAGATCTCTTGAAATTAAAATTCAAGTTGTGTTAGTTTTGAGGTCATCTATATGCTAGATCATTGGTTTCAAATCATTCTAATGTGCTGATCTGATGCCCAAGAAACATTTCTTATTATTATCAGTTGAAAACAGTTTCGCTGCTTAATATTTTTAGGAAGACCGTGATGCATTTTTTTTCTGAATTCTTTGATAAATAGAAAGTTCAACAGCACATTTATTTGAAACAGAAATCTTTTGTAACATTACAACTGTCTTTATTGTCATTTTTGATTAATTTATTGCATTCTTGCTCAATAAAACTACCAATTTCTTTCTTTTGAATGGTAGTATATATTATGTGAAAAAAAGAAAAGGTGTGATATTACAAAGACAATATTGTTTAAATTAAGTAATTAGCATTTATGTTATCATTGTACAAAAACCAGAAGAAATTATTTAAATATTAACTTGAAAATAATATTAATTTAAAATTATTAAACACTTCAGATGTATTTTTTTCTGAAAACCCTTATGCAAATGTAAAACATCATTTAAAATGTCATTCTCTTCCTAGAAAATGGATCAAAAACACTGTATTTTTATCCAAACAAATGTCTGGCCTACTAATACCACCTGGAACTGGATAGCAAGTAGCAAATTATAGTTCATGGCTGTGATGTAACTTAACTCTATTTTAAGGCAAGTAAAAACTGGTTTGTGTTCTTAAATGAGTTGGACAAACAGCCCCTGCTGTGTTGAACAGAAACAGAGAAACACAGAGATAATGCTCACCACCTCCCTTCTTGGCCTCAGTGTCACCACGCTCTCCGTTTTCCTGAGGGGAGATGCGGCGCACGGTTGAAAGCGCAGTGGGAAGGAACCAGATTAATCGATTGGCGAGAACTCGATTAGTCACTTGGCAAAGGCGCCACCGTGCTGCAGGGGTCACCATTGCGATCTCACTGCCCACACACACAGAGGATCGTGACAGGGAATGCGATGAGGAGAATTAGAGCGTGACTAGAGCCTGGCCTGTGTTATCTGCGTGAATCATCCGTCAGTTACAGTCTGCCTTACATCGCCCTGTAGCCGCGTGCTTGCTAATTCACGCAAGGCTTGCGCATGCTGCCTCCAACCTAACAGCCATAATGAAGCCAAGGTTCAATTTACCAGTCCACATAATAACGCATTAATTGTGTCAGTGAAAACGCATTAATAAAAACGATACAACAGAAACATGGTGAAATTAAGAGTAATTTGTAAGGACACGTTGAAGTGCGCCCTGTCCCTTTAAAATGGGTCAGCGGGATCTTCATGCCAATGTGAGCCCGTTCGGGAAAAACGTACTCGCCTGAGTTTTATCGCCATTAATGTGCAAATGAGTGGCCCCCCCACCTTGAGACCCTGCCTGGGAATTGTGGGAATTAGTAGCGTTAAAGTGATTCAGAGTTAGATGGGTAAAATGAGAATAGCGGACACTTAAGCAGTGGATTCTTTACCTTGGAGGACTGTGTGTGTGCGCGCTCTCAAACTCAGACACCTTACTTGATCGCACCCTAGCCACCTCTGACACTGTTAGCCGTGTAAGTTACACCGATGTCCCTGCCATGAACTCATCCCTCCCTTCAGCTCAGTCCACACTCAGCCATCTCCATCCAGGACCGGACCCATGGGCTGAAACTCAACACAGCTCTCTTCCAGCACCTGTACGGTCTGACCCAGGTGCCGCAGGCCCCTAGAGATGCACAGGGGACCTTACAGGGGCTCTGCGCACAATGGATAAGCTTATCTCCACACACTGCGTTGTAACTACGGCACAATCAAGCCATTGTCAACATACAAGGGATGCAGGGGAGAGATTTGAGCTGCGTGGGGGCCAGGGTGCCATATGTATAAGCTTCTGGGATCACTGTGTGTTTGTGTGTTCGAGGAACTGCCACATCTTAACGTGTGTGTACTCTCACCGTAATTGCGCCAGCACCGTCTGCAGGAAGCCCAAAGCTGAGCTGAGCTCTGACTGGCGGCAGGCAGGCAGCAGCAGTCCAAAGCCCTCGTTCAGAAGCCTCTCCTCTGACAGCGTAAGATTAGGACTCGTCTCAAACACCTCGCTCACCCCCTCTAGGTACGAGCTAAGTGGTGTCCAGAGAGCTAGCTTGCGCGAAGGCTCGGTGGTCTTCAGGTAGAACTCGCGGGCCGCTTGGCTGAAGTAGGCGGCCAACTGCTCCGCCAACGCGCCAGCATCCAGTCCCTTCTCCAAATACAGCAGCACGAGAGCCAGCTGGCCTCTCCACTGCAGCGCACGCAGGGCTGGGGGCGTGGAGTCGGCGGGCAGCATAGCGAGTAAGTCGCACGCACGGCTGGCCACGTCCTCCAACTCTGCACACTGAGCCAAGACCAGGAAGAGCAGCAGGAAGTGCAGAAGGCCAGTGTCAGAGAGCTCCACCATCCGCCTCTGGTGGAACTTTGAGTAGAGTCTGTGGACATGTGAGACAGACATGGTCATGATGTGGAATAAACACTGCTAATATGATGTTTATAATTAACTTAAATGATTAGTTTACTTTCAAATGAAAATTAGCCCAAGCCATCCTATATGTGTATACGACTTTCTTCTTTCTGATGAATACAATCGGAGATATAATAATAAATATCCTGATGCATCCGAGTTTTATAGTGGCAGTAAGCGGGATCAACGAGTATGAGGAAAGTGCTTCCATCCACATCATCACAAACATACTCCACACGGGGGGTGGGGGGGTTAATAAAGGCTTTCTGAAGAAAAGCAATGCGTTTGTGTGAAAGAAAAAAAAAAATCCATATTTAACAAGTTCTGAAGTAAAATATCTAGCTTCCGCCAGACCTCCTTCCGTATTCAAATTAAGGAAAAAAGGAACTGGCGTCACAGATTTTCTGTAAGTTTAATAAGGAATGCGTAGGACGTAGCGTAACCTTTTTAAACTGCAAGAGTTTTACACTTTCTTCGTTAGTAGAATACGGAAGGCGGTCTGGTGGAAGCTAGATATTTTACTTCATAACTTGTTAAATATGGGTTTTCTTTTTACACAAACACATCACTTCGCTTCAAGAAGGCCTTTATAAACCTCTGGAGCCGTGTGGAGTATGTTTATGATGGATGGATGTGGATGGAGGCACTTTCTTCAGCTCATACTCGATCCTGCTCACTGCCATTATAAAGCTCGGATGCTTCAGGATATTTTCAATATATCTCCTCCGATTGTATTCATCAGAAAGAAGAAAGTCATATACACACCCAGGATGGCTTGAGGGGGAGTAAAGCTTGGGGTAATTTTCATTTGAAAGTGAACTAATCCTTTAACAAATCAATATTATATCTATATGTTCACATCATTTGCTACAGTTCAATTACCTAACAAACAGATCATCTAAAGTGCAAAACAGTTGACATTTTTATCTTAATGTACAGAGTCTAAAATTTTGAAAATGAAGCTATCATAATGTAAATATTATGTTAGCTGAATGTGAGCTTGCAGTTGATTGTAAGACAGGGTGAGGTTTAAGCGGACTAAATGATTGGAGAAGTCTGACATACGTCACAATGAAAGTCTGTTGTTTCTCTAGAATATTAGAGTTATAACATTTTAGAGTTATGACATTATGATCAAGCATTACAATGTAAAAAAACAAAAAACAAAACAAAAAGAACATGCATGAATGTTCACAATAAGACATTGATAAAAATGACAGTATGCATTTTCATTTCATGCCAACTTTAAGTTAGCAATGATGATGTGTAAAAAATGGCTGTAAGATATCAATAAAATGTAAAATAGTGTCACACCATGGGCCATCTTTATAGTTGTGCCCTAAATGATATTACCAAAATAACAATTAAAAAAAAAAATAAATCCTAAAAGTTTATTTCTGGATTTTGAATACCTGATTTTCAGACTCGCCCCAGACTTTCAGGTTGTGAAATATGTATTGTGATATGTAGTTGGCTATACTCTATGCCCTAATGTACAATCAATGTCTACAATATACCAAAGTGTCCTTATGGACTCAAGACTGATCAATATTTAATCCATTCCAATAATATTTCCACCACACAAATGCTGCCATACATTTAAAAAGCTGTGAAACAGGTGTTGGGGTCTATCAGGATCAAACATTTCAACAACACTTTCACTCTAACCTAAGCACTCAACTCATCGCTAACCTCCTCCAGACGTTCAGTCTTCCTGGAGAGCTGTGTGCCTGTGAGCAACGTGTGCAAGCTTGCTTCTGTGTGTGTGTGTGTGTGTGTGTGTGTGTGTGTGTGTGTGTGTGTGTGTGTGTGTGTGTGTGTGTGTGTGTGTGAAAGAGTGTTGTTTGATCCTCCGGGCACCACGGTGAAATGCCTTTAAAAGACCATGTTAAATGTCAGAAACACTCAGGCACACAGTGGTAGCTGCACTGTCGTGTGTGGCTCAATTTGCTGCAGCACAGGAGGAGAAATCAATATTGAACCCCTCCACTACCCCCCCCTTCTTTCTACTGTTGACTGTTTGGCCCAAACAGAACCCTGCAGGTTCCATAACAAACACACTGCACTACAAGCAGGCCTTTGAGCATCCGTTTAATGTTTGGACAAAAACACATCATGCAAGGCTGTGGGGAGTAGGGCCACATCACGGCTACAGATAGACGTGGAGCAAGAAAGTGTGGCGCAAGCTTTTAGAGACTGACCCGAGATAGAGAATGAGCCAAAGAGAAACGGAAGGCTGTCGAGATATTGTTTGCGTTTTTCGCCTGTCTGTCTGGTTGTTTGTTTGTTTATCACGGACAGCTTTTTTTTGTGCCTGCCACGAGCAGATGCTGCTCATTCCCAGAGTACGAGCTTGAACGCACTCCCTGCCGATCTCATTAATGCGCCGTGCGCCGTGCCTCCCACCGAGCGCGCTCCAAGCCCGAGTGCCATCAGCACACAGCCCACACCTCTCCGTGTGGCATGTGTGTTTGTGTGTGTGTGTGTATGGGGAGGAGGAGGTGGTCCTGAAGCCAGCCAAGTCAGCCTCCGCCACGCCACTGCTGGAAGCCGAACGCCTGCGTTAAGGTGAATTAACTGCTATGCTCGTTAGCTAATTAGCCTTCGCGGTTGCAGCACGGCTGAGCACGGTCCAGACAGAAAAATTCATTATCCAAATTTTGTTCGTTTCAGCCTCTCATCAGAGCCCTACCAGGCAAAATGGATTGATGACAGATCTGAGATCAGCACACAGAGGTGAAAAATCTAAATAGTCCCAAGGCACATTCTCACCTGCCCTTGATCTGTCTCCAGGGGGCACCGCCAGCGTGTTCTTGGCTCAGGTGAAGGGCCAGAATTCGCAGAAAGATATGGAAGGAGTTGGTTGAGCGGTAGAGCTGCGTGTGAGAGCTGGAGCCGACAGAAGCAGGGCTACAGCAGCTCTTAGCCTGCTGCAACAGACAGAGGGGTGTCCTGCTGATACTGCCCAGCCCCGACACACCTAACCATGGCACAGTGAAAGAGCTGTTCTGTGTGCACATGAAAAGAGAAGAGAGAGTACAGAATTAAAACCCCAATATACTCACTGTGAAGTTCTTTGCTCAGGGATAAAAAGAATTTTAAAATACGTGCCCAGCGATATACTAGTAGGGAACACGTCCCAATACCGTCCACACTGCTGAGAATGGCATTTAGATGAATATGTAAATATGTGTTGCACACGTTCCTCTCAAGAACAAAATAAAAACACAACAAAAATGACAGTGGTGAAAAAACAGCAGTTAAGAAAGCTTCTGATCATAGTGATGCTCTCCAGTCCAGTCACATCATGTTTATTCATATACCACTTTATACAATAGATTGCTTAAAATCAAGCAGCTTTCCAGTATATACAACTTCAACTTCTACTTTAAAAACAGCTATCCAGTGTTTTTTTTTTTTTTTTTTTTTTTTTTACCAGCGGACATCTTACCTCGATGGACTGAACAGAAGAAATGAACTTGAGAAGATTTCCATGTCAAAGGAGATACAGAGCCACCTCTACCTATAATGTCATCACCATAGACCAATGGTACTTCAAAAGGTTTTACCAACTGGAGCAAACTTTTCTGGAAAGTTTGCTTTGGCAAGATGTTTCGAACTCCCAAAACGAACTCTAAACAAAATTCATTTTGGCCTGATTTTGTTCCAAATGACATCACACCAGTTTGTTCTTCAATTTTGCTTATCAGGTCCTTTAGAAGTATATCGGGGCCTTTAGAAGTCGTATAGAAGGGTGTCTTTTATTATTTTATGCTGATCTAATCAAAGCATTAAAGTCAAGTCTATATCAAATGTTCTTCAATTTACTGAATATATTCTTCAAGTCTATTAGAAACTCTACAAAACAATCTGATTCAGCAGGGATCTATCAGGATGGATATCAAAATCATAATATGATATATAATATAATATAATATAATATAATATAATATAATATAATATAATATAATATAATATAATATAATATAATATAATATAATATAATATAATATAATATAACTGAATGTTATTAAAATAATATTTAGCTGTAAATGTGATCTTGCAGTAATGAGGTGATATGAATATATTATTATTTACAATAATATAATATAAATGTTTTTAAATTATTAAAGCTTTATTATTATTATTATTATTATTTCCATTTACAACCAAATCTAAACATTCTTAACTGTTTAATTTTCAGATTTAAATAGAGAAATAAAATGTGGACTTTGGATGTCACTATACATCATGCTTCCAATAACTGAAAAAAATACTTAAATGTGAATGTGATCTTGCAGCAATGACTCACTAGATTTTTGCTGTAATATTCCCAGAGCGTTGTGACAGCACTGACGTTTGGGCCCCACATTAAGCTGAGGCTGAGGCAGCAATGGACCACCATTCGTATCTGCTCTTCCTGTGCAGCTTTCTGAAATGTAACCACATTGTCATTTACCTTTCAGAAGACGTGTGCACAGTACAAAAAGTATCTGCTGCAATGCAACTCATAAACACCAGATAAGGTAAATGAGCATATTAACCAAAGAAACACATAATACACAGGAATATGCAACATTATTGTAATCACCTTTGGATCACAGCTAGACTTCAGCAGCCCGATGACAAAAGTCCAATTATCCTCAAGTTGTTTCTGAAACAACAAACCTACCATTATAGTTCATCCAAAATTAATCTCATCATGTGATACTAGTTAGTGTTGATCTACCTCCTGTTGAACAGTGCCGTTTCGGTTGTGCATCCCAATCTGGGCCAGGTGTGTTAGCAGCCACCAGGAGAAGCCCTCAGGATCTTTACAGTGCATGGGAAGCCCTGGGTCACGGTCTCCTGGAGGAGTCCCCTTCAGAACAGTCTGCAGCAGGGCATTTACATAACTCCAAAAAGACTGGATTGAAAAGTAAAATTAGAATCAAGAATCATACTAAACTATTATCCATGCAGAATGAGTATGTTCTAACCTGAGTGTGTATGGTTTTGCTCCTGTGCTCCAGTAAATGCATGAGAAGAATCCATAATTCCTTTGTGCAGAGGCAGTGATAGTGATGAGTGTTCAGAGTCTCTGTTGGTCTCACCTGCAGAAAGAGAGAGAGAGAGAGAGAGTATAAAAGATTCAACCACCTAACCTTTACAACACAATGTTTGCTATATCTGTTAAAAAAACAAACCTTATTATATTTGTTCATGGCCAGACCAATGAGATCACAGAGCAGGTTGTTGACCTGGTCCTCAAACAGACTGATGTTTGTGAGCGTCTCGCCCGTCAAATTCACGAACTGGTGTGCGTAAACTACCTGACCTTTCGAAATCATCAAGATCCAAAACTCATTAGTATGACAGTCCAAGATTCAGGATCACATGTGTGATCTACGATCTCACCCCATTTTGACCTATTTCAACATACCCATCATTCTTTGCTCCAACAGGTGCAGGATCTCCAGAACAGACCAGAGAATGTCCAGGTGCAGATGCAATAATTGCCAAGATGGAGGAAAGAGCTGTAAATTGGTTGACACTGTTAGTTTCTTTCCCGTATGCCACTTTCTTTTGCTACTATGGTGAGTAATACGATAAAATATGAGTGTTGCACAGTTGCAGATCTAAAGTCAACCAACATAGTGTGTATCGTATTCATTATACATGTGTTAAGATAGAGATATTATAATTGCAAAAATGCTTATAAAGTTCTTCTTTCAACTTGTCTATTTTAACAAAACAACCATTGCCATCACAGGAATAAATTAAATTTTAAAATATATTAAAATAGAAAAGTTAAATTGAAAATATTTCACAAAATTATTGTTTACTTAAAATTCAATCAAATAAATGCAGTCTTTGTGAGCATAAGACACTTCTTTCAAAAACATTTAAAAAATATATTCTCGACCCCAAAATTTTGAATGGTAGTGTATTTAAAGGTAAATATTGCTGATTACTACAGGTATATGATGTAGTTATATTGGTTGATATAAGCAAAAATGATCAAATGTCACTCTTCCTGTATTGATTTAACATTAATTTAGTAGAAAACAAGGTTGATTATTATTATTATTATTATTATTAAATTCATTTAACTGCATTTTTAATCAACTTGGCAACAATGGCTGTTCAGTCAAATGACGATTCCTATAAAAAAATACCATCAAAAGGCAGAAAGGTATCATTTTATATTAACTATATTGCCCAGCTCGACTTGATATCTCATGACACACATGTTCTGCAATACCTTCCCCTGATGCTGAATCGTAAAAGCACTCTGGACATTGGCTGGCAGATTCTTGATTCGTCCAATAAGCAGCGTGATACTGAAGAGCTCCTCCAGCAAAACTGAGGGCAGTTGAGCTTCTGTGTCTTTAAAGGGGTGAACAGGACCTTCATATAGGGATTGCGAGGGCTCCAAAAACCTGGAGATCAAAACACAATGTGAAACCTATTTCTGATATTATTACGCTTGTACTACCAAGCCCAAGCACGTTGACACTGACAGATCAAAACCATTGAGCTCTCTAAAACGTGTACCTGTAAATGAAGACTTTGATATAGCTGAGGAATAGCACACACTGCTGTCTGAGCTCCTCTGCCTCATAATGAAGACCGCTGGCTTGACCTGAAACCATCAAAACATACTTATTCATATTTCAACGACTAACGTATTGTTGGAATGCAACAACTTTTCTTAACACGACTGTCTCCAGATGCTTACCAAAATCATGCGAGCTGGACTGCACCAGCGTCTCCAGTTTTAACACCTTTTGTCTGAAAGGAAAGACAGATTGTCAAATTAGCAGACTTCCTGTTTCAGCAGACAACATGGCAATCCTCCAGAGCCAACACACCTGCACTCCTACCTAAACAAGCCAAACAGAAGTTTGGTAGATTCTACCAGCGCTGTTTCCGTCACCCACGGGAAGTCAAAAATATCAACCGTATCCCCCTCAAAATCCACAGGAGCTGGATCGAGCTTTAACAACAACCTAATCATGGAAAAATAAGATATGAGTTTAATATACAGGTTGACAGATTATATCATCTGGACTAAATACAAACCTCTTCAGGGCTCCTCTGCTGATGTAGCCATTTGATGACAGTCGTCCTGACTCTTCTCTACCTGGTTCATAAGCACAGGTGAAGCAGGGAGGCCGACTGGGAGCAGATTCACCATAATGATCCAGAGCAGACGGGGACACAGGTGGGGTGAGGGACTGCGAGAATTCACCCTCCATGTCAACAGGGTGGAACAGACCACTGGCTGTTGAATATAGACAATGAAAATAATGCAACGCCATACAACAAAACCACTTTTACCAACAAATTAGACCGAACAATGTAATCAAACAACCTTTTAATAGAATTTTTTAACCAAAAAAGTCAGGCTATAAGACAACCTTAAACCAGAAAAGACCAGCAAATAGCTGAGGCTGCTTTAAGTTGTTGTTGTTTTCAGCAGTGAACACTTCTCTTTCGAACCGCTAAATTGCCAGCTATCGACCTGGAAATTGTGTCAATAGAAAGAGAAACCAATATTTCTTAACATATATAACTATTTCAGTCATTTCAAATGTAATAACACTTACTTCAACACTGTTGACAACTATTGCGTCTATGAATGACCTTCTTCCCAGTGTATCAATGCTCTCCCGCGCTACAGTCATACCAACAACTGCGCATGCGCACGGACATGTCGGTCACTCAAGCCACTCTTTGATTGGTCAGAAGTTCTCGGGGGCGTGGTCAGGAACTGTTATAATATTACTGCATTGGAAACAGCGATTGAAAATCTTGAAGTTATTGTGCGCGCTCTTGTCATTGTTAGTAATGAAGCGTATTAATGAATTCAGAACAAATACGACGACAATATATTGACATTACATGCGAAATGTGTCGTTAAAATCGCTGCTCCACGCTGAAAGTTAAGAAATAGGAGAGGCGATGATGCATTAATACGTCTTCTAAGTGCCTTGGTCTGCCCCACATTACTCCAGTCTAATTAAAAACCAGTATATCACTGTTAAGTAAAATTGGACCCAGGGTTATCCTGATTTCCATATGCAGATCTATCTCCGCCGGCTGCAGCTTTGGCCATCACCATGCATACATTTAAAAGCATCTTTCCAGATCCCGCATCTGAATGCAGATATCTCGATTCTGATAATCTTTTATTCGACGCTCAGGTCTTATCGGCTAGTTTTACATACGGATGTGTGTCTGGATGTTTTGGTAAAAGCAACATATGTCGTCCGACTTTCGCATTTTAGCCATTATACCTACGACAATACGACAAAAAGCACATTTTTAAAGGAACTGGTGTAATTCTGCTGCCCTTTCGTATCCAAATTATTGTTGCGTCTTGCGGTACGTAAGTGGATTTGTGCAGCTCAGCGCGCGCACGGATAGAAGGTAAGAAAAACAATTAAAGTCATGTTGACTCTAACCATTGTTTTCACTGACCGAGAGGGAGGAGAGATCTCTCTAAAACGCTGTCCATCCTCTCTGGGTGTGATTTTGTCATGTGTCTACGAACAGGACACTGAAATGGGTGTCATTATTTTCATATTTTAAATACACTTGCATGCATGCATAGGCAAGAAAAGAAATATAAAGAGAGGTTGTGTCTCAAAACCTAGCAAGCCCCCTACTTAGACAGCTTTGAAAATGCTGTCCAGATTGACAGATTTTCAGACACTCAAAATGTTCAAGGTACTTCCATTTTGCAGCAATTTATTTTAGTAAAGTGATTAGGTTATCCTAGAGACTGCCGCCGTCTGTCTCAATCTATTAGCTCTGAATAATTTACGTCCTTAATTTGTGAATGAAATGATGTTCCTATGTAATCAGAGCACGAAGACGTGTCAGGCAATATGCTGATTAGCGTGCATGAACTCACTGCATTTGTAAAGATGAGATGAGCTAGTCTTTATATGTTGCAACATATAGGGAGACGTATTTCTTCTTATTATCAACAGGTAGGACCCTTGTGAAAACAGAGAATAGTTTAAGGGCAAATGCAAAGTATTAATGCAAATAGGCTAGAAAATCATGCCAGCTTGAAGGGCATCCTATGGCTATTTAAAACAATTAATTTATGTTAAACTACTTATTTGACCTTTTTAATTCAGTTTCATGAAGTGCAAAAAACAGTTTTTTTTAGTTAACAATTAAAAGGCAAGGGACATACATTAATTTATTGCTATTTTCTAATATAATAGTACTGCAATTGCATCATATATTTATTTTTTCCTCAAATACTACTTTTATTTTCAGTTTTACAGTTTTTACTTTTTATTAAAAAACATATGTAGGCTAACAGATATCAACATCAAGGTGAGCGAAATTCTCACTATGCTGCCGTACTTTTAGAAATATAGTGAGTTAATGCAAGATTTTTCATACCAAGTCTTGACCTGAGTAGTTACAGCCCCCCCCCCCCTTTTTTTTTTTTTTAGAAATTAGACCAATTGCCCCATGTGTCCCCCAGAATAAGAAAAAGAAACCTTAATGTTAAGTATAAAACAAGTACTCGACAGAATACATCCCTGACTCTAATAGGTCTACAATAAGCGTACCTTTAAAGTGACATACAGTTAAAGCTCCATAATGAGTAATATTTTACTCCTTATTGGGTTCCTTCCAAAAAAAGATTCCACTATTGTACTTCAAAACGTTCCCGTCTCTTTTATCTGAAGGTGCCCCCCATGGCTTCGTCTTGATCAATTAAACTGCTGAAAGGCCCTTTCCCTCAGCCTTTTCAGCACAGCGCTTTAGAGAAATATAAAGTTATCAGTCGTCCTAAGCGATATGAGGGGAAAAAATAAGTAGTTTGTCTATAAAAATGTGGAGGTGCTTTATCAGAGTCCCTGTAGGCCTCAGGGCCCTTGTGCTGGATGTTTGCTCTGCGGAATGGATCATCTGTATGGCAGACCCCTGGCCCCCTCCTTCCCCACTTCCTCAGGCCGAGCAGCTTAGTGTGAATACGTCCTGGCTTTACTGAAAGATTGACTGTGCGATTTTGAGGAGCAAAGAAAGTCCATCCATATTGAAGTGCATGAGAACAGAAATACTAGTACAGTACAGTATTTTAGATGTGCTCTTTCAAATCACGGTTGTTGTCAACCAAACCATTTGAGCATTCCAAAATCAATCCATAGGTGATTCATATTAATGTCTTTGTTATAATGTTAGACAGGAAAACAGTAGAGCTAAATATTCCTCTAACTTCATTTTAAATGTTCAGTCTGTGCTTCCTGAACTCAAAGAATATAGTCGAGCCCTGCAGATGGCGAGTGAAGGTAAAGTTAGATAAATGCATCGTTTGCATGCCAAGAGCAACTAGCGTTAGCACTGTGTCTTATTGCTGAAGACATTTGCATCGAAACCTGTAGATAGAGTGTGTAGGAAGAGATAGTGTGGGTGGTTGTTATTCGTTTCTGTCAGAGAACAGTGACCTAAGGTGATGGACTTTTTTCTGCTGTGGCGGACAGGTAATGTTTGTGTGAAAGATACTTAACATATCTTAGCAGGGAAAACTTTCAGATCAGTTTGCGAAGTGGAATGTATTTGTAAAATGTGCAGTCAGTGTAACGGTATAATTTTTGTATATTTTGGATTTAGTCAATATTACATGTGTAGTGGCCAAACCCTGTATTTTTAATTTTTTTTTTGTATTTTTTTTTTAATTTAAAAGTCAGTACATTGAAATTGCGCTGTTTGACATGTTTTCCTTTCAAAGCAGTGAAATTAAACATTATTTACATTTATTTAACATTGTTTTATGTTAGAAATTAAAAAAGAAAGTGTACACTGAACTTGTTTTATGGTATTGTATTTAATTTATGTCATTCTGGAACATTACAAAATATAAATAAATATGGATTTTATTTTTAGGTAAACAGATTTAAAAATTCAAAAAAGTAATTAAACCTTCCTTATTCTGAAAGTAAATTTAAAGCCTGTCCTTAATTAGTTAGATTATTATTAAATAACAATTCAAATATTTGTTAATGCTGTAATTTACTTTCTCAGTATTTAATTACTGTTATCATTTTTAATAATATTGCTACAAGTATTTGTTTAATGCTGCCAACACACCATCATGTTCCCTACCATTTGCATTCATACCTGCAGGTTACTAGCAAATATCTCTCTTTCCTCTCTTTATTTTGCTAAAACATCCTCTTTTAATTCAGAATGTTACTCTTGCTCTTTTGTTCCTCTGTTTATTATACTGGGCTTTACATGAAATATGCATGAAGCACAAATGGACTCTCCAGTTCAAATGCATTTTCATAAGTGAATGCCCAGTGCAGATATTCATGTAGACAGACAAACTCTCACTTTTCAAACCATGGTTCTGGTTTTGTTGCCTGTTAACTCAAGAGTGTTTCAAGAGCAGAGTATTGAAACCAGTAGACTAAAACAATTCAGACACTGAATTGGGTCGCTTTGTATTAAATCGCTTGTCTGTCAAACCTGTTTGATTGCTGTTTTTTTCCCCCTCGAAATGTGGTGTCCTGAACGTGTTTATTTGATGCAATTTTGTTACGGCCCCATCTTTTCCCATTTCATTTCTTAACTTTTAGTATATTTCCTTTTTTTAGGACACTACACCTTACAAACTGAGGTCACCTTACATAATACAATTAAATCAGTCTTTTAATATTTATTAGTTTAATCAATACTTTTTTGTATCGTTGTTTATTTTATTATATGAATGGTTGTCTGTTAATTAATTCCCTACAAGCTTAAAAAAGTCTTTAATGAAGATTTTAGAAATATTGAGAAAACTAATGGGAAATATAGTTAAACCTATAAGCCAAAACATGAATGCTCATTGTTCCTATCATATTGCTTGTCAGTTTTCCAGTTAGATTTTTGTTCTCTATTCAGAAATTTTCCATGGAATGGTTTGTGAGACGGTCCACAGTTTGAGAAACCCTGGTGTAAAAATATTTGATTTCTTTCATGATGCCTGTCTAGTTGGCCCACATTAGTGACAAATGTATTTTCCAGCATTTAGCATAGACCTGTTAAAATGTCATATTAAGACTGAGCTTAAGCAGGTTATATTCTTGAAATAATATGACTCAATTTCAACGGGGCAACTAGTAGGACTGTACTTTTTGTTCAGGCCCAGCGGTGATACCCCCCTTCAACCAATCAATGCATTTCAACCAGTCATCAGTCCTTTTGAACTGCTGAAAGGCTTCAGTAAATGTATGTATTTAAGAAAGAGTACAAGCAGCTCTTAATTGATACCATTGTGTATAGCAGGGCATGGATTGGAGAGGCCTGCTGTGCTGTTGTGGCTGCCCACACACTGCTGCAGTGGCGCGGTTTGGCCGCCGGAGGGCAGCGCGGGACCGAAACCAAGTGCCAGAGGAGGGAAGGAAAGGCGGTCGCGAGATCGCTGGCCGTGCAACACGGACTACAGTTCATCTCACGGGTCAGCGCATATTTTAAACAGCCTTTATTACCCTAACCCAGACCCCCGTTTTCCCCCTCCCGTTTCTAAATCCGTTTACTGAGGGTCTTTTATAAGCAGAAATGTGAAAAGTGCTGACTGCTATTCCCATTTTGAGGATATCTGACTTCATCAAATTACAGTTGGGTTTTTGAATATTTCATATTTGATCAAAAGCCCTTTACAAGAGGCACACGCACACGGGCCCACATGGGGCACGATCAATTTTTAAAACTCCAATCATTATGCGCACATTGACCCACAATGCCCACTTTAATTCAGCTATTTATTAAGAAACCTTTGCACCTTTTTCACTTGTATTATTTCAAAGGCCTTTAATTAAAACCTTGGTATATAGTGTGTAGCATTAGCCTATTGTGCTATAAGTTTGGGGCTCGCACGTAAACCGATTCATGTGTTCGTGTTGCTATCGAACTGCACAACGCTGCCATTCCCCTTTTAACCCCCCATCTAAAACACTTTAAAATGGCCAGCCTAGAACGATGGCCAATATTGGCCTTGGCTGTACCTTGAATAATGAATAATTCATCTGTTTGACCTTTAGCTGAAGTTTATTGGAGGGTGAAGGCGTCCTGCTGGCCTGCCTGCTGCCTGGCTCAGCTTGAGCTCTGTTTCCCCTCTCAGTCATGTCCCCTTCGATATCCTCGCCTTTTCTCGCTGTCGCCAAATGAGGTGCGAGGACACAAGATGTCTTGACCATCAAAGTTCCTCAGCGTGTCTCGGTCTTATGTTTTGACTTGTTTTGAAGGTCAGGTTTGTTACGTCCACCTATATTAAACATAACCTCTGAAGCACCGTAGAGCTCGCTTGGTATCGTGGTATCTTCCACCTCCTGTATGTCTCAAACATATTGTATGTAAACGTAAATCCAGTGTGCAGAATGACAGTGAGTGATTGCTCTGAATTGGTTGTGCGTTTGTAGAACTACATTCATTTTCAATTAATCCTCTGTACCAGCGCCCCATCAGTCCCTTGAGCTCTTTCGCAAAGAAATGGCTGACTGGACTGTTTCACCTGTCGCCTTAGGCTGGTGCTAAATGTCATTGACATTAAATTCCCTTTGTTGAGTTTGATTTAATTGTGTCACTGGTGATTTTTGTCCTCAACTGGCCAAATATGTCAAGTTCTGCTCGTTCCATTTCCCTTAGCTTATGTTCTCAAATGGTTTATGTCTGCTCATCCTGTTTTGAAATATTAACATGTCCTTCACGGCTAAGACTGTGGGATTGAGTGGTTATCAAATGGATACGTTCGAAATATCTATATATTGATACTTTGTTTGAAAACATTTGCATCTGAAAGGTTTTATCCCTCAAGTATCCCCAAGGACACCATCAAGGATAATTTGTTTGCTTTTTCTTTATTATCCAGTCCAGAAATACCCATCCATGTATTTAAATAAAGAAAAAAGAAGTTAGAGTTAAAGATAGACTTTAAGATGTAGAAGACTTTGAGTTTGAATAGGTTGTAAAAGTTGCAACAGTTCTCTGGAATACCCTTTCATTTTCTCAATAGGAGAATTTATCTTTAACCATAACTTATAAACCTTTAAAAACAAACTTACTCTGAGCTACAAAGTTGTTAATTAATGGAATATGCTATGTTTAACAGTCTTATTTTCTCCACCAATTATAGAATCTTGACAAGCAAATTGTTCCAAAAGAACTACACTCTACACCCTACACTCATAACTACTCCCTAACTACTTAAATATTTATACATATAAATATATAAACATATATATAAATAATATCCATATTCTGCAATAAATATAAAGTGTTTATAATCCATCTTTCATCATTTTTAATTTGACTTTGTCATTCGCAGTGCATCAGGGGACTGTAGTTGTTTCCTTCATTGAAGCTGTTAACTAAGTTTGCACCCTCTAGCAGTTTAAAAACAAAACTACATACATTTTGCAGAAGAACATTGTTTTGGTTGTGCTTTGGCTCTGTGTGATTTGGTCAACCTACTGCTCATTAAAATCATTTTGGATGTATATCAGATACAATATATGACAAATTTTCTAGAGGAAAAAAAAATCTCAACTAATGCTGTAAACTACACATGGGAGTCAGTTGGTACTACATTACTATAATATTTAAGGTTAAAATGTAACTTATTTATATACAAACACATAAATTACACTCAATGTTTTTTTATGTAATAAATAAAGTTATATTTCTACTCCAATTCATTTTTTTTTTAAATATAAACATTTAAATTGTGGCTGTCATGATTTATTCAAATGCATTAAATATTAAAGAACATTAAAAATTATAATGAATATGTAACGGGGCATATATTTATCAGAACACTCCTCTCTAGAGTTCATTTTTCTAGCTGACTAATGATTTTATGGTCACTGAATATGGTTTTTCTGAGGTAACGTTAAATGTGATGATACGTGCCATTGCTTATAAGCTGTTTTATTTACGTCTTTCCACGGTTGAAACACTGATTGAGCTATTACATGAGACATGATATGGATTTGATAAGTTACCATACCTTTAGATGTTTATTCTTGTTTATTTCGCGCTGTAACTGGTATTAAAGCGGAGGAGAGGATGTTCACATGCGCTCCGTGCTGCCGCTTCTCTTTAACTGAAGCGCTACAGCGATCTGTCACGCCACATTAAACAGCGCCAAAACGGTATTTATTTTTTGAATTTCATAATAAGATGGACGTGATTTGAAATCTGAGACTTTGCTTCATATAAAAAGTAACAAAACACAAAGATTATTGTGATTTATTGGATGGGAGGCGCACTACATGTTCTGTTCATTTATCAACTTAAAACAGGATAGACTAATCGATTCTTGGGATTTAAGAATCGATATTGGTTTGTAAAAATAAGAATCGATTTAAAATCGAGAAATCAAATTTTTTTTTTACCTAGCCCTACTTTACAATGTACTCTGTTAGAGATCTACATATGGCAATTTATCTGTTCAATACCTTACTCACCTGATCAAGTGACTTTTACAACATTTCCAATCCCTCAGTTCTCGCCATATCCAAAAAGCCAAGCCAATGTTGATTTTCGTTTTATTACAAGCTCTGTCGCATTCTATTTTTTCAGCATACTCTGCTCTGTTCTGTGTTTGTTTAAAACGAGTGATTCCCCAGAGGTTCGAGATTTATTGTGCTCAATGTCAATCTTTCTCGCTCATTGTGACAACTAACCTATGCCATTCCCACAGCATAAATGCATCAAAGTAGCCGGAGCAACTTTTCTCTATTTACAGATATGACGAGACATGTATGTACACAATTTCCCATGAAAACCATCCCACTGGGTCTAAAATATAATCACTAGACTTACCATAGTGAATCAGGGTAAGACAAAAACATGGTTTGGAAGAAGGATTAATGATGCATTGACTCATTATTTAAAAGTTACATAGTGTTCCTTTGTGTTTTTGGCAAATTTTCAAGTACTTTTTTGCCTCAAATAAAAAGTTTGTAATGTTGTGATTCAGCAGGTTAGTTTGGTTCATGGCTTATAACTCTTTAACAAAGACTTTTAAAAAACCCCTATGGGAAAAATACTTCCAGAATCAAGGCTGCTGAAAAAGTGGGCTGTCACAGATGCGGTCACAGTACCTGTATCCAACAAAGTTATCGATTTCGTTGACTTCAGAGGACTTAAGTATTAATATTACACATTTTTTTTGCAGTGATGCTGGATGACTGATTGTTTTGTACATTGTAGTAGACTTTTTTTAGGCCTAATATGGGTAATATCATAAAATACTTAAACTTAAATATCGCATGTCTACTTATTTATTTGTATATTTGATGAGTAGCTGTGTAAAAAGTGGGATAGATTTAGAGTCAGCCTTAGAGTCTTACTTGAGATCCATGTAAAAAGGAAAAATTGCAGCTTTCTTTGACATATGCTGCATTACATATGCCATGAATATCTTCTCACATTCATATGGGATTGACCAGCTGTGCCACAGGAAGAAAGATCATTTCTTGTCGTAATAGAGGGATTTTGCAGAAAGCGTCCATAGCATATATAGGCTGTACCGCCTTAAAGCTGCCACCCCTCTGTGAAGCAAATCTTCACCCCATCTTGCTAACATCCTCTCCCCATGTAGTCGACCAAAGCACTTTGCACTTAACGTCTGCCTCACACCTTTCAACGACGTCATGTGCATTTGAAGGTCATTACAATATGTTTGTGTTCTCAGTTATGGGCTGAAGCTGCTGTCATAGTGTGCCTGCTTTTATTTTATGTGATTTATTATGTTCTCTGTGACATTATGTCACCATTTCCAGCCTCTTCAGTCCCATCATAAAAGGTCACTGATGAATCTCTTCGTCTGCAAGGGCGATATTAAAATCTCAGAACATAACCGCTTACACGCTGGCAGGCTAAATGAAAACCCCATTGAAACCTGCTGACGCAAAGCTTAAACAGGTGTGGACAGAGGAGAGTTTGTTTATATGAAGTTTTTCTATGTAGTCTGAGACTTGTATCGTACTGTAATGCAATCTGTGTGCAGTTGTTGGTGCGTGTTATGAGTCGGTAATCGTCCTACAGTGTGGTAATGAGTGTCCAGGCACATGTCAGGAAGTGTTCCAGAGGTTGTTTGTGCATTGTTGGGTTGAAATGGGATCTGTGTGTTGTGTGAGAATTGTGGGCATGAGCACGCAGATGCACGTCAGACAGATAATGGTGGCTATTATGGGTTTGAGGTTTCATTTGAAGTGCCAGGAAAATATCTGACACCTTTGCAGCGCAGACGTACACATGCACGCTTGTGCACACTGCGACCTCTGGTGAACGTGAGAGCCAGTGGTTATTGAGACCTCTGCACGTGCTCCAATTCATTAGACGCAAACCCCCACAATGTTAGTGTTTGTGTTATTTATTTAGTGTGCATCTTTGCAATTGTTTTTTGAGTGAAAATAGTGAAAAGTCCACTTACAATGGAAGCCTGTGAGGCAAGGCATTGCAGCGGAATAAGTGTATTTTATCCCCATTGTGAAAGTATACCACGAGACTTAAATATTTTACATGTTAACAAAAAACTTGTGTGAAAGAATCACTTACCCACCTTGGCTCTGTTTACTATTTAAATAGGAAAACAGAAAATCACACTTAGAGTATGTTATTACATAATAAAAGTTACTAAAACTGAAAAACTCTTCTAGGACAAAAGTCCCACCACTAAAAGAATGATATAGACAGCTTTACAGCTCAAATAAAGCATTCTGTACAGATGAATTCTTTAACAAAATTATGAGCTTCACATTGTCCTTGCTCCATAGACTTCCATTGTAATGTTTTTACAAGTGGAAATTATCTGTGGTAATCAACAGCATGTCAGAGATGCTGTTTATTAAACTTTATTGAAAGCGAAACATAAGTTTTAAGAGGCAAAATGTTTTATCCTATTTCATTTTGATACAGGACAGTTTGTTTGAAGAAAAAGAATAAAGAATGAATGACAGCAAGCAAATGAATGGTATTTTCCCTAAGTTTATTTTGAAACTGATAAACCTGTCTTTTGAGTATAGAGAAGGCTGAAAGTGTGTGTGTGTTCCTGGTAAACCCTACAAAGATGGCAATATCTGACTGAAATCCTTGTCCTTGGGGATATTTTTGGACCAAAAATGGAAAATGGCTTATAAACCACACTAAGTGATGTGTTTTGAAAATGTAAAAATGCAAAAAGTTTTCTGTGATGGGCAGGGTTAAAGGTGCTAAAGAGGATTTTTTTTTGTCGACTGAGAAACCAAAGACTGTTACTGAGTTTTTGAAATGAGCGCATGCGTAAGAACAACCCCCCTCCTTTGAAGGAACGCCTCCCAAAACTCGTAAACACTCGTATTGGAACTTGAGTGTTTACCACTGGCATTCGCTGTGTTGTGTTAGTGGATTCATTATGTCGGACTCACCGCAGGTAACTCATAATCTGCAGTTGTTACTCCTGTCTCAGGACAAAAACATTGCATGCGGCGCCTGTGGAGTGTGGAAAGTTACTGGAGCACACAGCCGCGCTCATCTCTTACAAGGAACGTCATGGCAGTGATTGACAAGCCAGAGGGCCAATCATTTATGCGATGATCGCGTAAACGATTGGCTGATGTTTTTAAAGCCCTACCTCGTGCACAGATGATGTATATTAATATTATTCCTTTCAGTGCACCTAATAAATAGTCTTTTATCAGTTAGTAAAGACAGTTTCAGGTAATATTGCAAAAATGTATATAACAAAACATCCTGTTTAGCACCTTTAAAGGGATAGAATATACGGTTTGCATAAAAATCACAATGTCTATGGAATGTCCTTATAAAACATGAAATCTCAACATGTGTGTGTTTGTGGTGTGTACACTGTGGGATAGAGGTCTTTCCTTTGGTGAAGGGTCTGACTGAAATCCTGTCACACCTCTGATATGTAACCATGTTTCCGGATTAGCATATCATTAGCTTATCATTACCATGCCATTTCCTCAGCGCAGTTTTGGTTAGTGTGTATGGACAAGGTTTCACCCAATCAAGAGGTTCACCTCGCCACACACTTGTCTTTTACATGTCTTTGATCCTGAAAGAATCCATGATATCAGTATTGTTTTTGTTTTTAGGCTTTTAGCCAAGTTACTCCTGTTGAATCTAAAAGATGACAAATTAAGTTCTTAGAGTATATTTTTTATTATTAGAAATATAAATAATTATAATATAATATATATCACCTGATATTAGATATTTAACTGATTGATATTTAATTTATATTATTAGATATTTAATTAAGGTTGACATTTAGATTATGTTTGCTGTAATCTAACACACTTAAAGGATTAGTTCACCCAAAAATGAAAATTCTGTCATTAATTACTCACCCTCATGTCGTTCCAAAAGTGTAAGACCTTTGTTCATCTTCGGAACACAAATTAAGATCTTTTTAATGAAATCTGAGAGATTTCTGTCCCTCCATAGACAGCTACGCAACTGCCACTTTGACGCTTCAAAAAGATCATAAAGAGATCATAAAACTAATCCATATTTTCAAATTTTCTGAAGAGACACGCTCACTTTATATGATGAACAGATTGAATTTAGGCTTTTTATTCACATATAAACATTAATCAACTCACACATCAGTTGTGGTAAACAGAAGCTCAAGCATGTTCACTTGACGTCCGAGAACCAATGAGGTTCATGATCGTATGTTACTCAGCACATTGTAGCTTCCATGAGAGGTTTGTTTTCACGCGTCAAGCAGATTCGGCTGAGCTTCTGTTTATGTTCGTTGATCATTGATCTTCATTTGTGTCCCGAAGAAGAACGGAAGTCTTACGGGTTTGGAACCAAATTAGTTTGAGTAATTAATGACGGAATTTTCTTTTTTTTTATTTTATTAACTAACCATTTAAAGTTATTTAAACACTAAAAACACTAACAATTAATAATAATAATAAATTAATAATGCTAAATATAATCTTTAGCAAATCTCCAAATTTTCCTTGCTGTACAATATATATTTTGCAATACCTGAATTCACTTGTAGCATTTGAAACAATTGATTTTTAATTTATTTAATATATCTGCCATTACTGCTTATATTATTATTGGCTTATCTGTTTCGTACAGTACCGGGATAGTAATGTATTGCTGCATCCATATTCACACATAAATCGACGTTTACAAATTTTTGTTCAATTAAAAGTTCTCCTAAATCATAAACCCCACCTGCTTCCATATAACTTTTATTTGTTTATTTATTTTATTTTAATAAATTTACTTGTGAAGAAACTGATTTTGTGTGGTTTTGCCAGACTGTGACATTTTTTTTGTTTATATAGTCTGACAAAACCACTCTCTCTCTATATATTGTTTTTTTTAAAGAGAGCTTGTCAAACAGACAACTTTCTGTTTCTTGGAAATTCATCGATACAGGGATGAGAACTGCACTTGTTAAACCATTACACAGGATCTTTAACGACAGCCCCCTTCTTATGATTTTTGTTTGTGAATAAAAAAAGAAGAATTAAAAGAACATCAGCGCTGGCATGAAAGCACCATTACGTCCACTGGCTCTACCATGTGCTGTTTGTGTGAGTGTAATTTGCGTCCTCTGTGTTTTCTTAGTTTATAGAGATAGTTTTTCAGTCTGTGGTTGAGATATGATCTGCCAATCTGTGTTTCGATTCTCACATCTGTTTTGGCCATTTCCATTCTCCAGCTTCCCCATTTATCTTGGATACGCCTGTCCTTTTTATCTGATATTAAGTGTTAATGTGCATTTGAAACTTTTCCCCTCTTTATTTATTTTTTATTTTTTTCCCCAGGAACATTTCAATCAGTTCTGTCCAACGTATGAACGTCCCACTGTCAGCCTTTTTAGATTCACATAATATCCCATCAAATGCAGGGCAAATGTTGTGAATGCTCTGGTGGATGTCAGGCGCTGTAAGTATACAGTACATTTGGAGTGAAAGATTGGGAGTGTGTGCGTATATGTGTGTGTAATCATGTGGACACAAGGCAATGCTCTAATGGTAGTGAGGGAGCTTGTGTTCTATTACAGAGAGCTGTGTGATAGATACGGCTGTGCCATTTACTGTGCAGTGGAGATGGAGACAGGTTTAGGCCAGGGCAGAATGGAGGGAGGGAATGCCATTACACACACACACACACACACACACACACACACACACACACACACACACACACACACACATACACACTGTGGTGTTTAGCCTCTCTCTCTTTAGCTCTGTCTGTTATTTTTTTATTTCTCCCCTCGATGTACTTGCTGTTTCTTCCCGTCGCGTTCTTCCAGAGAAGGATTGAGGTGAAAAAGTGCTGAGGGCAACGCTCCGACTGAGGCTACGGAGAGACAGAAACATGTCTACATCTCTGTAGGCAGGAGAGATAGAGATAGATTTATAGACAGAGAGAATGAAAGAATGTGTGAGTGAATGAGCGAGCGAGAGAGAGAGAGAGAGCTGATGCTGTATGCTCTCTGCAGGGTGAGATGATGTATGACTGGAAAGGCCACATGTTGGCCGTGTGATGGATTAAAGCACTTTGTAGGAAAATTACCGAGAGCGCCTCGCCACCCCCAAGTCCTGTCTTTAATAAAACTCTACACACACATACACACACACACATACACATACATACAGTACATATATGCAGAATGAAAGAAAGTGTGTAGTCCAGATAAACACATCTGGACTCAGGTAATGCATGTTAATCTACATAAATTTACAGTCTTTTGTTCAGCATTTAATTCAATACACCTGAGCACAAGAAGAAAAGACCTTGAATAATATAGTAGTGGTGGAAAAAATAGGCTGGTTTATAAAGATTTATAAAGATTTGAGATTATAATATGTGGTTAAAGTCTACTTGAAATAGCACCCGCAACTCATTTGACTTCTGTATTGTGCTGTATTTATGAGTTAAACAGAATGCTCAGTGAAAAAAAGTGAGGATGGGACTTGATTTTAACTATCAGGAATTTATTGGATATTGAAAAGTGGGTGTTTTTTATTCCAGAATGGAACCAGACCTGAATGTGAATTTGCAGTCGATTGTGGAGGAGGCTGAAGGCCATCTCGATCTATCCTACAGGTAATGCTTATTTTTAAATTAAATCTATTGTTATTTGCTATTATTGTGATAACCATTATTATAGTAATATTAAATGGTTAATTTACCCAAAAATGAAATTTCTGTCATTAAGTACTCACCCTAATGTCATTCCACATCTGTAAGACCTTTGTTCATCTCCGGAACACAAATTTAGATAGAAAGCCATGTAATTACCACATTCAAGGTCCATAAAAGTAGTAAAGACATTGTTAAAATAGTCAATGTGACTACAGTGGTTCAACCTTAATGTTATTAAATGATGAGAATACTTTTTGTGCACAAAAACAAAACGCCTATGCTGTTTACGTTTTATAGAAATGCAGTAAGACCATCTTGCATATCTCATTAAGGTTTTGATTAGAATTGTTGGACCAAAATAACAAAGTTATGTCTTTTTTGGTCTCACACAAAGCAAGCATATGGATGACTCATGTCCTCTCACCTCCCTGAATGAAAAAGAAAATCGTACAGGTTGGAAGTAAAGGTATAAAATGGAAGTAAATTAATCAAATTAACCATTAAAACATTAACCAGTAGCCTGCATGGCCTATGTGAAATAAAAAAAAAATAGTTTTGATAAATCATGCACAATAAGACATGGATCAATAGTAAATGGGATCAGTTTTGATTTCATGTTTACTATGGTTTGTGATGTTGGCTGATACGAGGGCTCCATGTGGTGGGTAGGAATTTAATTGGTCAGGGTTAGAGCCCTATAGCAAAGTTCTAATTTCAGTTCACCTCCTGCTAAAGAATCATATGAATATTCAATGAAAGATTGAGAGGAAACAAACAGCAACAGTGAGACAGAGGTTGAGGGCAGGAGGCAAAGACCAAAAGGGCTTCATCGTTAGACTTCCCTTTTGCCCTCAACAGAGCTGTACATCAGGCTAACAATTCATCATCATCATCATCCTCCCTCACAAACCACCACAAAAACATTAGGGCTCTCAATTAGGTTGTATAAATTTACACCATTTTTTAAATAAACACCCTGATGCCCAATTTATATAATGGAATCAAACCATCGTGATAACACTAGTATTTAACTACAAATTTAGACGCACTTTATATTAAATCATGGCTGTTTTTTTTTTTTTATATAATTTTAAAATTTTAAAAGGTTCACTTATAATGTTAAAGTCTCTCCCCCCCCAAAAAAACCAAAAATGCATAAAAAAAACATATCAATGTCCACACACTACTGCACGCGAATAAGGTTTTTGAAAACATTATCCATATAAAACTCATTTACAAATAAAGCATTATGACATTGGGATGCAGCTGCTGTCAGATCCAACAGAGACTCTTTGCAAACTCTCCTTTACACTGTGCCTCGTTTACAAAACAACCTGCAGTCAAACGCTCCGAACAAACATACAATCCTTTGACACGATTCGGGACACCATTAAAAATAAACCATCCACTTGTTCCTGAAGCTGGGATCTTTCTGAGTTCTTAACAGAGACGCACATAAGTTGTTGGCTGCCTCAAAGAAACCGTTCTTTCACTTTTCCATTTGTCCTGTTTGTCCAGCAGACTCATGCGCGTGGAGTATGTCAGAAATTGAATGCATATCTGTATTCTGTATCCAGTGTAGACAGCATCAGTGATTATAATCTATTTGCTTTTGACATGACACTTGCATCTGGTGTTGACAGGTGTTAGCCGTTAAGCAACTGAACGATGGTATGAGTGGGGCCTATGGTGTGATGAAGTATAACTATTCACTGATGTCTTGCTCTAGAGACAGTCATATGCAAATGTTTTTGCCCATGTGATGTCACAGATCCCACAGCTGTTTATGGAGCTTGAATAAATAAATGCAGTGTTTACAATGAGGAGGATGTTTTAAGCTATGGGTTCAAGGTTCAATAGTACAAAGACCTCTTAAATGTCAAAAGCTCAAGAAAAATTTGCCATGATCCCTGTAACCTAACCATACCACAAAACCTGTCCCTAAACTTACCCGCGCTCCACCTTAGTAGTAGCAAAAGTGTTTTGCAATACAATATAGTACACTGTATCAAGCAATTAATTTTTTTGGCGCAAGTACAAATATTTAATAAAAAGACAATATTGGGCAGTTTCCTGGACAAGGTTTAAATTAAGACAAGAGTAGGCCTAGTAGGAATAGTTAATCATGGCTTAAAAAAATGGCTTTCTGAAACACAAGGGCCGTTCATGCCAAAAGAATCAAATGAATCCAATTTTCCGAACAAACAGATTCACTAAAATGAATCAGACTTCTAATGCAACATAAATGGGACATTTAATGAAAATCCATCGGTTGGGTTCGGTTGTAAAATAATGAAATATGCAACTAGAAATTTAGTTAAGTTGTTAGCATTATTACTTTGAGTTAGTTACTGCATCTGATACTCTGCAACCTTTTTCGCTAACCTCATGTTTTTCTTCTAATCTTTATCACACAGACATCCTTTTCATATTTCAAACAAAAACGGCTTTATCTCCTCCAGATTGTAGGTCCACAGCACCTCAGCAGAAGCAGCAAGAGTGGCATTAGTACTGCTTGTGTGTGAATGTTTACAGGACGTGTGTGTGTATTTGTTACAGTGTGCACTGGAGTCCACAGAGCAGCCCCGTCGTACAGGCCGTGGCATCGCCGTTTGTGTCTGTACGTCCCCGAGGGGACATGTGTTCCACATAGTTTATGATTATGTTTTCTGTGGGGGAACAAGATGCGGCGAACTAACATGTGAGTTATACACCAACAGCCACGCTCACAAAAACACAAGAGGTAGGGACCGCACCATAGAGCTCTGCCTCTCCCCTTAGCGAGGTCTGATGTCTTTGTTTATTTTGTTGTTTTTTTCTCGCACATTCCTTCCCTCCTGTCATCTTTTAGATCTGACAGCGGGAGCAGCTCCTGGCAGCAGCTTGATAGACATGTCAGGAGTGTAAAATACCTGTGTGGTATGAAGCGCTCGCACACACATGCCGAGTTCAGCTGTGCCGGGTTAGAATTATTCATCACAACCCGATCCCTGTTGGTCTCTGAACCGCAGGATAGCTGAAGCATTAACGCTGCCTGACTTCCTTTATATAGTATTCAATTAGCAGGCGGCATTTCAGGATGCTGTATTTAAGACCAATTATTGACTTAAGTGTAGTAACAAAATAGCATTTTTGGGTAGAATTTATAGCGTTGTTTGTGAGCCAGATATTGATTTATTTTTCCAATGGCCTTTTCTTGGTGTTCAGACTGTGTTTTCCTAGAACTTTAGGAAGCAGAAGAGCAGTTCATCTGAGTAATGGATTCAATTTTTTGTGCAATTCAATTTCTGAGAGTTTGTTCATTCTGCAGAGATACATACTGAAACCAGGTAGTATTTATGGACCCTTTGCCTTTGTCCAACTCAGAAAAGTCAAGAGAGATAGGTCAGACTTTATCTGGATTTTTATTTTATTTTAGCTTGAAATGGCACATTTATAAACTCTGTGGGGTACTTTACTGCTCCTTGGACAGTACCATGGTCATTTTGGACATGTACTATACCATGGTATTTTTTGAGTCCCATGTTGATAGCATTGATTATAAATATGGTAATCATTCAGTAGCATGTATTACTGTTATTGTACCAAATTACCACCACTTTGCTTTTTTGTAAGGGTGTTTGCATGGTTTTTGTGAGATGGAGAGAGTGTGGTATGATTTGCGACTTTTTGTACACTCCAGGCATTTTATTGTATTTTATTTTATTATATTGAAAAGGCATTTTAATTACTGCCATTGCAACAGTAACTCTGTGCTAGTGATGAGGACCTGATTCACTATTGGACACAACTAACATCACGGTGCATCATCTCAAAGTTCACTTCGTCCAAATTTCATAATCTAAATACTCCAACGTTTGATTTATTGCTAGAGATGGTTGCTAGACCACATGAATATAATTTCCATGGCTACAATAACAACTAACGAAACACTCCTGTAATTAATGTTGTGGGTGCGTTTGCATTGTGTTACACTGATACGCCCATTTACGAGGACGTTCGAGCTGAAATATGATTATCACATTAAACCCAGATATGATTAGTGTGTGTGTTGTGCAGGAGCTGATGGAGATGATCAGTGTTTTGATGGGAGTCTGAGGGGCTGATCCTGACCGAGATTCAGAGACTGAAGGCGTGTGTAATTGATAGTGACAGTCCTCTCCTACATTTAATTGCTGACCATGAATCAGATTACTTCCTCAAACTGCTTTCATTAGCGATGAGAGATCTGTGGCAACACAGCTCGCACTGGCTTCATATTGGCCTGTGGTGGATGTCTATATGTGGGTGCTTGTGATTCTCAAATGTTGATAGATGTCTTGTTTGATTTGTGACAAAATTTATTATTTTTGGTATTGTAAAGCTAAAAAAAAGCTTTTAACTTGTTTGCTATTCCTAATACTAGGTCTGTTGAAGTGGCAGTTTCAGTTGATTTAAAGCAAAATTGACCTTCTTTACTTTCTTAATGCACCAAGCCCCCATTTCATTTCATATTATGACTTTTCTGTAAAATCAAAATTTACTTTTTACTTTACAGAAATATATAATAGGCATATACGTCTGCCCAAATGTAAGAGATATCATTGGCCAATGGATGAAATGTTAGTGAGGGCTGGAAATGTATCTTTGTTGATGTAGTATAGTTATAGGTATTAATACTTTCTCTTTGAGATACTTTACTACACTAACAAAACAGTACAAAGCTTTTTGAACAGTAGTCTTTTTTCTTTATATACTCTTATGATATCTTTTTTTCAGTTTATTGGAGTATCATGCATTAAATATGAATATGGTAAGCTTTGCACGGCATGGCTCGGCTTGTTTTACTTTTGGTTTGCTTTTCCACTGCAGTTTAGTACCTCTTCAAAGTATGTGGGATTATAGAGTGATATAGTTGAGCCGCCTTTACTGCCGTGGATCCGCTCCTCGGCTACTAATGAGCCTGCACCTCATCTACTGACCACGATACAGTCATTTTTTTTTTTCAAGTTGCGTGCGACGGTCGTTTAAAGGAAGTAATTTTTTTAAAAAAACGTGCGAACAAATGATACTGCGGTGGTTGTTGCTGACTATTTAAATCAAGCGGGTTTGGTGTCTCGTGGTTCACATCCAATGACGCTGGTAGTGATGATTTTCTCTGACCAATCAGTGATCTGCAGCATTTACACGTCACATTTAGTATCGGTACGGCATGCTTGGAACCTCAACCGACTATTTAAGCGAGCCATACCGTTCCGTACCGAGCTGTCCCAGCAGTGGAAAAGCGCCAAAAAGTGATCCGTACCGAGCTGTGCCGAACCGTCCAATGCAGTGGAAAAGCACCAATAGTCAGCTGTACATTGTGTGCCTATGCATATATGTTCTCTTAAAACAATAAAAAATGCAGTTTTCTAGATTAAGGAATCGCCACAGTTTACCCCCTGACACATCTTACCCCACTCCTACTGTAGTCCTCAGTATACTTTAGTCTATTTTAGTCAGTCATCTCTTCTGTGATACAGCCTACTGTTGCAGCCATTTTTGTGAGGTATACTGTCATCTCTGGGAGATACTTTTACAGTCATTTTGGAGGTACTTTAGTCAGTCATCTCTGGGAAATACTGGAGTCAGTCACGCTGAAATAGTATAATATACTCTGAGGATGACAGGCGTGTCATTGAAGATGACATTTGAGCAAAAACACTTTGAAAGGAAGCCTGTGCTATTAGAATGACTCTCACAGTGGGGTTTATCAGCTGTCTTTGCTGCCAAATGAAAGTGTGTTTCTGTTTGCTGCGAGTTTGTTCACAATTACATACCAACAATGTAAAATAAAGCATGTACGATGATTTTTCAGCCAGACAGCGGGAGTTAAATGGCATTAGTACAGGTTGAATGGAGACAGCCTTGGTTCGGTCCACTAGTGTTAGCATTGCGGCCACATGTGACCAGACTCGGACCCCGTACACAGCATGGGGGAGTGTGGTAGAGTTCTCCCTGCCGCTATCCATCAGCGCAGGTCTCGGCTAGCCCGAGCTCGGCTCCCACTGAGCGTAATGGGGTGTAGGAGAGCCCAGGGAGCAGTGTGCGCTGCGCTAGGCTCGGCCCTGGCAGCATTATAAACTTACTGTGTGATTATTGTCAGAGCGGGACTCTACCGCCTGGGGGTCCGCTGTGATGGGTAGTGTGTCAGGGAGGAGAGCGAGAGAGAGAACGCAAACTGAAGGAGAGAGAGGAAGCAAGGGGGAGGGGGAAGATAGATGGCGTGGTAGACAAAGGGAGCTGGAGGAGAGAAATACGATGGAAGAAAAAGGATAGAGAGGGACAAGCAATGGAGAATCAGTTAGAAAGCAACTCTATGGTGAGGGAGAGAGAGAGAGAGGACGGAAATTAGAGAAAATTGTTAAGAGCCTGACTGTGCCAAGATTGTTTTTTCCCTTGTTTTTTTTTTTTTTTTGCCGCCTCTAAACGCCGGAGATGTGGCCTGTCTCTGGCGAGGAGAGGGAACTCAATTTGGGACAATTTACTCTGCAGTCTTCTCGCTGATATACCTTCGGGACAGAGAATAGGGAGCGAATGAAACTGAAGGAAGATAAAATCAGCGAGACACTGACACACACACAAACACACACTCTCGTACCGCACACACGTGGATTTCACTTAGTTAGCTTGAACTCTCCCAGTTGGTCGATATGATTTGGTCTCTATGGCAATGAAAATGAAAAACCTTTGAAAGGGTCAAAGGAAAGCCACTGGATTTGATTTAGCTCCACCTTGAAGATTGATGTGGCTAGACAGGGTGTGTGTGGATGCGTGAGTGTGTCTGCTGTGGATATTTTGCGCCCTGTGTTTGCATGGCACTACCTTTACGCTTCCATTTAACCTTTAACCCCACATTTAATCATACAGGACTGACAAAAATGACCAGCAAAGTGTTGGGGAAGCTACTTGTAATGACACAAGTTACTAAGAAAGTTTATGTTTTACTACCAGATTATATGTAATATCTAATTAATTTAACTTGCATCGCAAAATTTTTCTCAACATCTGGCAATTTTGGGCCTGAAAACGGGGACATTGTTTTGCACTTACATTCCTGTATGCACTCTAAAGTAGCCAAGATCGCAAGGGTGGGGGTGTCAAACTTATTTTTCAATGTGGAAGTAAGCTGTTTTCTGTGAATGTGCAAGACTTCTGATTCGTTAGCTGTTATAGGGAAATAATGACAAGAATAACAATTTCTGGCTTCACATATACTATCGGAAATGTTCTGCTTCCCACTTCCCACTGATGTCGTGATTACGAGTTTGTCGCATTCAAGTGCTTTGTTGTTGGAAAGGAAAGGAATCATGGAGGAAAGGAAAGGAATCATGAAGGACACCGGGTTCTTTTCAATTTACTTGGGAAATCTTATTAAAGCCAAAATGATATTTAGCATCGCATTCACAGCACAATCTAGACTGTCAGTTTGCTGACAATTTTGGACGTTGCATCAAATACAGGTTATTTTTACTGTTTATAAAACATACAATATGCTTCAAATGGTATAAAAATGCACAGTTATTTACAATAGAAGGCAATGTAGCTGTTGTGTAAAACACTAAAAGCAATAGTGCAGTAAACTGTAAAAATGTTTGCACTACAAACCAGTGTGTTTATAATTAAGGCAATACATTAAAATAATTTGGTAATAAATACCAGTTTGCAGTATCATGCAGCATAACAAGCTGTTTTGTACTGCTAAAAATAACTGGAAGTAGATGACACCGGAAGCCAGACACATTACATTTACAAATGGCTGCTCTTTTGTGAAAAATAAGGTGGATTAGGAGAGGCCTTAGGTGAATTTTTTTTTAATCGATTCTTTTATGAGCTGTCCGAACATGACGATTCACTTGAATAAATTGTATCTGTTCATCTTTAAAGGCATATGCATACACATTAATTTTAAAAACATTTTGTCTCAGTACTTATTGGAAAAAAAAGTTTACTCAGAAAGAGTTCTCCAGCACTTCGATTGTTCTGTTAACATGGACTAGACACACGTCTTTCACTGTTGCACCGCTTTTTCAGCTCCTGATACCATGTTGCACCACAGTCCGCCAGAGTAAGGTTCAAAACAGTAGATACTTTTCACTGTCTGAAAGGATCTCATCAACTGCCACGGTACTGAAAAATGTAGTTCAGTTAGTACCATAACTAGTGGGTTTAAAGTTTAAAGGAATATATGGATAGTATTTATTTTGAAAGTGAAATACTAGTAGAAAAAAGTATGAAAATGTTTTGTATTTTTTTTTTTATTTCAATTCGATTATAACTGCATATGCTCTACAGTATGTCTCACCAGACTGAATGGAGATACGTGTCAGTGGTGAGAGCAGCCCATCTCTGAACTTACCGTAATAGCAAAGACTATTAGAATAACACAAGACGTGTCACTCTTATTGTTTTGAATGGGAAAAAGTGTAACGCGCAATATGGCGGAATAAGTCCCGCCTTCTAAATAAGAGCCAATCACCGACTGTTAAAGTCATTACGTCACTTCAGCGGCCGTTAGAATCACCGATTTCTATAGAAACCATAGAAACAGTCAGACGCGCGCCTCCGAAGAGACGCGCATTTAGGTCTGCGCATGCGCATTAGCTTGATCCAGCCTGAAAAATACAGTTTTTTTTGTCATGATTCTAGCGTTTAGAAACTAAATTTATGAGCCGGTTGTTGTTAGATTTCATTGGTGATTTCAAATATGAAATTTAATCGTAAGGTTGGCAAACAGTTTGAGAATTTGATGTTTCCCCATTCAAAGAGATTGTATGATGCCCAGGATGCCCGAGAGGCGTTTCAAAGATGGCCGCCGAGTGAAATGACTTGTCTTAAAGGGACTTTGGTAATAGGTGAGATTGTGCCTCAAAATGTCTCAAAATTTGTACAGAACAACAGAAGCCCTCTTAAAATTTCAGTTATCTGCTATTTTCGATTCCACAGCATCTTTAACATACAATAGAAAAATGTAACAAGTATTATATAATAAAAAGAAATATATGTAAATAAATGTAGTATTTAAAACCATTTGAATGTACATTTGCCAACATTATTAAATTGTATAATGCTGTCATTTAGTTTGTATATAGACATAAATTTATCTGTCTCTCTTACCTGCCTGTCTGTCCCTCTAGTTCTGCATGTAGAACATGGTGCTAACAACAATAATGTTAAAGTTTTGATTCCCAGGGAATGCACATGCTGATAAAATGTGTAGCTTGAATCTTGCAAATGCATAAATGTAAAATGTTATATCTATCATAAAGTTATTATGAAGTGTTAACAAATATTTTTGTTTTTGCATACAAAAATGTTACCAAAAATAGTTTTTGTAGTTGTAGACTAATAAAAAATATATATATATATATATATATTTATTTTTATATATATATAAATAAATGAGTACACCCCCTTTGAAAAGTAACATTTTAAACGATATCTCAATGAACAAAAACAATTTCCAAAAACTATAAAACTATGTTCACAAGACTTTTTACATAACATCTGTTTAACTTATAACATCAAAGTAAGGTTAATAATATAACTTGGAGAACAAAAGTTCCAGTTTTACTCAAATTAGGGTGATGCAAAAATGAGTACACCCCACTGAAAGTCTCTGTAGCAAAGCTAAATTTTAGACTACAAATGTCTAATTTAACAAGAATTCAACCACAGGTGAGTCTAATTATTCATTACACAGGAGTCCAGCAGACAGTTGACTATAAAAGGGTGTTAAAACTCCTTCCCATTTCATGCTGTCAGCAATGGCACCACATGGAAGAGAAATGTCACAAGAAAAATAATTTCTTTACGCCGGAAAGGTGAAGGCTACAAGAAGATCAGCAAAGCTTTACTTATCAGTCAGAATACTGTAGCAAAAGTGTAAAAAAGAGGGATCTGCAACCATCTCACAGAGACGTCCAGGTCATCCACGGAAGTTAATACCTCGACAAGAGCGTCTTCTGGTGAGAAGGGTTGAAGAAAATCGGCATGCAAGTTCACTGCAGTTATCTAAAGAAGTAGAAAGCAAAACTGGGGTGACTTTTTCCCGTGACACAATACGGCGTACACTGCAGAGGAATGGCATGCATGGGTGCCGTCCACGAAAGAAGCCTCTCCTAAAGCCCAGGCACAAAAAATCCCACCTAGAGTTTGCCAGGGCCCTACCCAAGACTACTGGGACTCTATACTCTGGAGTGATTAGACCAAGATAAATGTTTTTGGAACTGATGGCTTCAAAACTGTAAGCCGTCGCAAAGTTGAGGAATACAAAGAAAAATGCATGGTGCCTACAGTGAAACATGGTGGTGGCAGCATCCTTATGTGGGGCTGCATGAGTGCTGCTATCTATATATATATATATATACTGTGGAGTAAAACTGACAAAAATGTGGAACCAAAAATTAATCAGACACTTTGACCTGACCATGTTTTGCTTAAGTGTTATCTGACATAATTAAGACTATTTTTTTCCTGACACAGTTTAAATCTTGAGATCTTGTCATATTTTATTACCATTTCTTTTAAACTATAGTGAATAATCTGAAACAATTAATGAAATGTTCAAGGTGTCTGAATATATATATATATATGGGCACTGAATATTTTAGCAGTGGATGTGCTTGAAAGTTGGACAGTGCGCTCTTTATGCCCGGAGGCTGCTTTAGTATGCAGAGCAGGCTCTATTGATGAGCTATCTCACAACGCCCAGCTACCTCAGACTGCTGACATAGCGCTTCCTCTTTCCCAGCTCTCTCCTTCTCTGGGTGTCTCTCCTGAGCATAGAGATCTGCCTCTTCTCGTCTATAGCGTGCATGAGAGGAGGAGAATGAACAAGTGTGTTTGATCTGGAGAAGGAGAGAGAGGTCAGTATCATAGAAAATGGTATTTGCATGATTTCTAAGAAAAATATGTAGAGATAACCTACAGTACTTGTGTTTATACATTGGTCCAAAAGTCTTTATTTTTTAAACATATATCAATTTATTTTAAATACGTTTAAATTAAGTTTCTATGTTATTAATCAAATTTGAGACATGGATCATGTTAACATAGTACAGATCAGGCCAGATACTCTTCCTTACACTAAAGCACAAGCTTCTTTTTGGATTATTGAGAACTTGATTTTCAGGTTTTACACAAACTTGTGGAGTTCATGTAGCTTGGGTGATTCTGTGATTATAGCAAAAATTGGACATACCAAATACCATAATCAGAAAAATAAAAATTAACTTTTCACTCAAAATGTTTAGCTGTTAATTTCATTTTTTTTACATTTTTAAATGTATTAAAAAAAAAAAAAAAAGCCAAACAGAAGCATTTTCACTAACAGTCTTAGACGTTTGAGCCCCAGTGTGTGCCAGTCAATGTCAGATTAAAATACATAAACAATAAAGAGGGATTATTTTTTCCTAGGGACAGCTGTGCTTGGTTATTTATGAAGGGAAGGTAAAACACAAATTAAAAGGTAGAAACAAAAAGCACACAAATGGTTGAATGATTTGGAATGCTCCAATAAATCAAATCTTGACACATCGAAACAACTTTACACAGAGGTGTGATTTTTAATTTTACGTGGCATGTTTATGCAAATTAGTTTTTTTTTTGTTTTTTTTTGTAGGGATTTTCAACCAGACCAATGCTGAGCTGACAGGAAGAGAGGAAGCACAGACTGACATGTGTTTAGTGTGTGTGACGATTCTCCATTCATCCTGTGTGTGTGTGCGTCTGTGTGTGTGTTTGCATGCACACGTGCACACTCTGTGGCACTGAGCCCCCCTACCCAACCCGCTGCACTGGGAAGTGTTTCCAAGGAAACTGTCACCCATGGCGAGGTCCAGTGAGGGTGAACTGCCTCTTGCATGCATACCTAAATTCAGACCCCTAAAACCTACAACACGCCACCCCAGAGCGACAAACCCACTGAGTCAAAAATCACCCTGAATTAATTTCACTGCGTGTTAACCATTTTATTGCACCGATGTGTTTTTATTCATGTCTTTGAGGTGCAAACTCTAAAAGTCAAACTCAATAGTCTGTATTTTTTATTTTACTGTGCTTTATGTAATGGTTTTTATACTGTACAAACACATCACATACACACAAGTTGTTTGAACACTGTTATTGTGCTTTTTCATTCTTGTAAAAATACATTCATTAATATTGTTAAATTATTAATAATAACCTGTGTGTGTGTGTTTATTAAAGATATAAAAATAACTCACATTCTAGTATAAATGGCCTACTTTTTATGATTTAACCAGTTCTCTATGGCTAAAAGCAAGGCTTGTTTCACTCAGGAATATTTCACATGGTCCCACTTTATATTAGGTGTCTTTAACTATGTACTTGCATTTAAATTAATCATTTGATACAATGTAATTATGTCAAATGTGTTTACATTTGCACTTATATTTTAATTATAATTTAATATGTAATTATTTTATGTAATTACATATATAGTTACACTGTACTTAAACCTTACACCTGCCCATACCACCAAACCTTATCCTTATCCCACCTCAATAGCATCACAAATGTTTTGCAAAACATGACCACAATAAGTACTTAAGTACACTGTACTTATTTTTTTTTTGATGCAAGTACATACTAGTTAAGGACACCTAATATAAAGTGTTATCTTTCACATTATGGAAGTAAAATGAGTTGTGAAAGCATTGCGAATATTGACTTTACAACCTATACTGTGGATTTGATAAACTGTACTATAACCAACAATTGCCAACTGAGAAGCCCTATAGCTACAGAGTTCTTGATAAGAAGTGTTCCCCCCCCCCAAATGTAGTGCTGCAAATACCCATTTAAGAGTCTTTATTTTCAAGATTGTGAGTTGGAAGTGCTGAATTTATGACTTTGTGACTAACTTATACTTTGCTGTTTACTGGAGATCTCATTGAAACCCTGCAGCTGTGATCCTAATACTGAGGAGAGATCTCTCTGTTGAGAGAGTGGGTTTGTTTGTATATAGAATTCATTTAATTGTGTTTTTGTATACAGTTAGTCAATATTGTAATAGGGTTAGGGAGCACTTTTTCTTGGCTGTCGCTGTGTAGGGGGCAAACACAATTAGTCTGGTACCTGGCTAGCAGCCAAAGCCCTCACTGTGAGAGCTAGACTTCCTCTGAATATTTCTCTGCAGGTGATGGTGGCCAGTATACAATGCATATTAGCCTATAGGAATATTGGCGTACAGTACTGGCTACTGTTTTTTTTTTTTTTTGAAATATACTGCAAAACCGTGTACAGCATGCAACAATGCTGTTGTTACATGACCTCATCATTTTGCATGTTTAATTCAGTTTGGTGTCATACATGCTGTATTTATTAATATTTTGCAACCAATTTGAAACCAAGTGTCTAAAAGATAAGTTCAAAAGAAGTTCATGTAGCTTCCAGACAGTTTATTAGTTACATTGGAATTCGGAAGGTTAAGTCGAGGGTATTGCATTGTGGGATATAGTATGTTTTTGCTGCAGATTTTGGCAAATGTACCAGGTCATCCGGTTCTCCTGTCAGATTATTTTGGAAACTATTTTGAAAGGTTTTAAGAATCAAAGGTCATTTTTAAATACCAGCGTGCACATTATAATATATATAAAATCATTTCCACAGGACATATGGCAGGTTGCCGTGTATCATTTCAGACAGAAGGTCTGCTAATGAGCTGTCGATATCAGAGACCTCGCTGTCATACACTTGTAGCTATTCGAAGAGACTAACGACGCCTCCACATTGAAGTGTTGGAGTTTTGCTTGTTGAGCTTTGCAACCACATTAGTTGTGAGCTTGGCTGTGGCTGAGCTATTATACACGAGGAGCTCTCGCATATGTTTTGATACGGCTTTGAACCCACCTCTGTGTCGGTGTAAACAGCCATTATCAGAAAAAGCGTGTGAGGAAAAGGAGCAATGCTGTGTGGGAATGCTGTCGGTCAGGTGTAGGCACGCAGCCATGTTGAGTTGACCTGTGGTGGCCTCCCCCGAGCTCTCTCCCAATCAACCACAGTGCTAATTACAGCAGTAATTATGTAATTACCATGCCTCTGAAACACATCCAACACAAGCTGAGAAAAGTCAAAGGTAACATGGAGATATGGCCAGAAAAACACACACTCATTCGAACACAAAAGCAGATCTTCTACTGAAACTGTCTTTTTTGCATTTCTATTATATAATTTCTTACTTTCCATTTAAGGCAAGACAGACTAGAACATGTAATGTCCACATTAGCACCAACACATCACATTCAACGGAATCAATGCAATCAACATCTTAGACATAGAAGTTTTTCTAAAAACAGTTGAAATAGAGTTTGTTAGTTTTTTCTTTTTATATCCTCCAGACTGTGACGTGGTGGAGGATGGGTCTTCTCTTCATGGTACTTCTTTTACCTGCATCACACCCCTGCAGGCACACTGAAACCACTTCATGACCTTTTGCTTACAAACACAGAGTCGGACCCCCCACCAGCCCCTGACTTAGATACGGCTGAACTCTAGAGTATAGGGCACACCGACGAACACAGACAACTAACTCTACTTTTGGAAACTGATAAAGCTATTTATTTACTTATTTGGGATTTTTATTTATATATTTATTTTGACAAATACATTTTTAAAAAGTTTTTTTTTAGGGATGTAAATCAATAAATATTGTAATAAATACATTTAAAAAGTAAATAGTGTAATCATTATGCTAACATTATGCTGATTAATCTATTAAAATGTGTATTATGGAGTCAGCAGGGAACCTTGAATTCAGAAAGAAATAAAAGGGAACTTAGGAGTGGGTCAGTTCTTTTTGTAATATGGTACATTTAAGTCATGTTGGAAAGATCTAATTAACGAGTTGAATGCACATGAACCATCACAATGTCCTAATACGAGTGGGAAACTCTGAATTTTCTTTAAGCCCCAATCTTTACGAGTTGGGGGCGTGTCAAGTCAAGTCAAATTTATTTATATAGCGCTTTTACAATTGGTAATTGTTTCAAAGCAGCTTTACATATTAGAAGCACAGAAAAAAAGGGAAGTGGTTAAAACTGTACAAACAAGCGTGGTAATATGTAACATATACAAGATGGTGCTACATTAAGCCAATGTCGGCTGACTTCCAGGGGTGGAAAAAACCCCCTAGGAGAAAAACCCAGCGTGCTAGCACTGGGAAAAAATTCCTAGGAGGGAAAAAACCCCTTGGAAGATATATATATATGTAAATGTATATGGAGATAGATATAGAGATTAAAAATCGATTATATATAAATATATGTAAGCGGATACGGGGATCCTGGGCTACGTTGTAGTCAGGTCCAGAGGCAGGTTCTCCATCTGACCTGGATACGGCCTGGATCCAGCACCCGGCAAACCTCAGGATAAGCAGAGAGACAGATATTAGCGTAGATGCCATTCTTGTTCTGATGTACAGGTATATCTAGTGTTATAGGAAATGTTCTCGGTTCCGGCCGACCTAATTATTGCAGCGTAACAATCCTTTAACGGATTTGAAAAATGTTAATGTATTGATAATGTGTTGTGTATGCAAGAGCAAAGAGATGTGTTTTTAGTCTAGATTTAAACTGACAGAGTGTGTCTGCTTCCCGAACAATGCTAGGAAGATTGTTCCAGAGTTTAGGTGCTAAATAGGAAAAGGATCTGCCGCCTTCAGTTGATTTTGATATTCTGGGTATTATCAACTGGCCTAAATTCTGAGATCGCAATAAACGTGAAGGACTATAATGCATTAAGAGCTCACTTAGGTACTGGGGAGCTAAACCATTTAGAGCTTTATAAGTAAGTAGCAAGATTTTAAAATCTATACGATGTTTAATAGGGAGCCAATGTAATGTTGACAGAACTGGGCTAATATGGTCATACTTTCTGGTTCTAGTAAGAACTCTAGCTGCCGCATTTTGAACCAACTGTAGTTTGTTTAAAAGCCGAGCAGAACAACCACCCAGTAGAGCGTTACAATAATCTAGTCTTGAGGTCATGAATGCATGAACCAACTGTTCCGCATTTGTCATTGAGAGCATATGTCGTAATTTAGATATATTTTTTAGATGGAAGAAGGCGGTTTTACAGATACTAGAAACATGACTTTCAAATGAAAGATTGGTATCAAAGAGCACACCCAGGTTCCTAACTGAGGACGAAGGTTTAATGGAGCACCCGTCAAGTGTTAGAGAGTATTCAAGGTTTTTTTGTGAGGAAGTTTTTGGTCCAAAGATTAGGAAATCAGTTTTTTCTGAATTTAATAATAAGAAATTTCTTGTCATCCAGTTTTTAATGTCAGCTATGCATTCTGTTAGTTTTGTGAATTTGTAGGTTTCGTCAGGGCGCGAGGAAATATAGAGCTGAGTATCGTCAGCGTAGCAGTGAAAACTAACACCATGCTTCCTAATTATCTCTCCTAAGGGCAGCATGTACAGAGTGAAAAGCAACGGTCCTAATACTGAGCCTTGTGGTACCCCATATTTAACCTGTGATCGATACGACATCTCTTCATTAACTACCACAGACTGATAACGGTCAGATAAGTATGATTTGAACCATGCCAAAGCAATTCCACTAATGCCAATATAGTTTTCAAGTCTTTTTAAAAGAATGTTATGATCGATAGTGTCAAAAGCAGCACTGAGATCTAATAACACTAATAGAGAAATACAGCCACGATCGGATGATAGGAGTAGATCGTTTGTAACTCTAACGAGAGCAGTCTCAGTACTATGGTATGGTCTAAATCCTGACTGGAAATCCTCACAGATTCCATTTCTTTCTAAAAAGGAACACAGTTGTATTGAAACTGCCTTTTCTAGTATCTTTGACAGAAAAGGTAGATTCGAGATTGGCCTGTAATTTACTAAATCTCTCGGATCTAGTTGAGGTTTTTTAATAAGAGGTTTGATAATAGCCTGCTTAAAGGTTTTTGGCACGTGTCCTAGTGTTAATGATGAATTAATTATATCAAGAAGTGGACCTACGACCTCTGGAAGCATTTCTTTCAGTAGTTTAGTCGGCATTGGGTCTAACATACATGTCGTTGATTTTGATGATTTGATAAGTTTAGATAATTCTTCCTCTCCTATAGCGGCGAATGATTCTAGTTTTACCTCAGGGACACTACAGTTTCTCAGTGTCAGTGAGAAACATGGCGGAATACCACAATACTTAGGTATTTAGCAGGGGCATTGTCTTTTCTATTTACAATTAAGTAAGTTAATTGCCTGCACAAAATATGATAGCATTATAATATAACAATATAATATGTAACAATAAAATGTACAGTGGCTTCATAAATTAATTGAAAACATAAAAAAGCAAAACATGCACATCCTTTGTTCTTCATTTTCTATAAGTAGAGTATAAAAACCTTGCTGTATTTTTGTGTAGTTAATTAAGAGAAGGAATGCGCCATCTACTCAAATGAAAGTGACTTGAACTTGACCCATTTAGCGGGGTCCTGGGCCATGCTCCCTCATGAGATTTATTTGTTTATTTATTTAGCAAAATGGTCTTTTGTTGCATCATTCACACGTGTTGATAACGTAACTGCAAAAAAATTGCCGCGTAGACAAATACTTGTTTACATAGGATATGATGTATTTTATTTTAAGCACCTATACACTTTGACAGTTGACAGAATTGTCTAAATCAAAGTACCATGGTAGGTCAAACTAAATTTACTTAAAATTTTCTTATATGGAAAATGTTACTGTCCTGTCATCTCTTGGAATATCTGAAAGCCAGGTTTTTCCTAATATAAAATACATCCCTGCTGTGGGGGATAGACATGCATCGCTTCAGTACGTTGTACTGTTATTTAATGTTTTTTTTTTTTTTTTTTTTTCTGCTGATGAAACACTGCAAAAATGTCTTTTTAAGAGACTCCAGACAACTTGAGCTGTGGAAAAGTAGCCTATAAGTGGTCTAGGAGCTTTATACAGCTTTTTACAGTGGATGCCATTGAAAATACAGTAAGGCTATCCCCCACAGCCTCGCTTTCATACCTGTCATGGCTCTGCTCTGAATAAGGTCTTGAATATAGTCCTGTCACGTCACCATACTAGCATCAACGATTTCTCCTGATGAGTAAAGTCGTTATCGTCCTTGTTGTAAATGGCCCAAAGGCTTTCAATGAAACTTGGTTGCCAATACAGTAGAAAGGCGATTTTATTATTATTATTATTTTGAAATCGGTGTCACCTGACAAAAGAAAACAGAGAGAAAAAAAAGGCTTTTGTCTCTTCCCTTTTGCCAAATACCACCAATCTGCTATGGATAAGCATACCAGAGTCAAATACTGCCATTCTTTAGTAGGAGATACTTCGTCACAAACTTTTAGTCATAATGGTGTTTACTTCTACTGTTCCCTAGTGTACGAATTTAAAGAGTAAACGTTTAGCGGGAGTGAGTTATTTTTGGTTTCCAGTGAAGGATACAGCATGCATGTTGTACGCAGTGCCTAAAGGCTGCAAAGATTCATTAATATGGAGAGAAACATTTCAAAGGATGACCACAAACACAGTGGCTGTGTCTGAAAGCGCCCCCTATACCCTCATTCCACTATTAGGCCTATAGTTCACTTGAGGTAGTGAATGAAAACGAGTGAGTGAATTCGGACACTATGAGTGTGCAGAAAGGGTTGCAGCTTTGCATAGTTTGTGCTTGCTGTTTAACAATTATTTGATACTGATTTGATACTTATTTGAACTGGCAGCTCCAGTTGTAAGATGAAAAGATTTATCTTGAACTCTGTCATGGAAACTATGTATAAATTTTAATGAAACAATGTAAAAATCAATTAAAAATGAATTTACATACCAATAGCCACAATGGAACAGCGGTTTGGAGGATGGATGGATGACTCAGCTGCGCGCGCCATCTTCTGGTCAGACGCGGGAATTAATTTGGCGCGTGACTGAATAAGGCTGCATCCAAAACCTAGGTAGCTGTCTTGTTGCCTCGCTGTTGTAAGAGAATGACTTGTTCGGCAGCATTTGTGCATGAAGGTACCTCACGAAATTGATTTCGGACAGACTTCTGAGGCAGCGTAACAGTTTAATGATCTACAGCAATATAGCGCGAGCTTTGGTGAGAACTAAACAAATATTTAATTATTGCAGTAGTCATTTCTCGATATAAATGATATCGAAATTGAAATATGTTGGTCAAAATCGTACATTTATGCACAAACTGAGCAGCAAACGCAACTTTCGGACGCCATCTTTATTTTTCTAGCTCAACTGTCACAGAATGGAAAGCACAGGATTGTGGGATATCAAAGGCAGTTAAGGTAGGCCTACATCTATGCTTCCTTCAAAAATCGATCTGAGGAAGGTATCTCATGAGACAGGAAGTGAAGCTAACATTGGATTCGGACGTGTCTTGATGCCTTACTACCTTGAAATGTGTCCTCAGAAAGCAGCATTTTCCAGTTTTCGGACGCAGCCTAAGAGCACGCAATAACGTCCACTATGGTTTCGGGCACCAATACAAATGGCTGTTCCCTCAAATAGTTTCCTATTTAAGCGTAAAGGGGGCGATTTCGGACACAGCCAGTGTTATAAGACAAACGGAGGGGAAAACTGAAACAAACTGCCATTTTGTCAGTGCTGCCCCGAAGCAAAATGCTGTCGTGTAACGTTACAGGTAAGAAAGCTGTTGCCACAGTGTTCCATTTTTACCATAATGCTGTTTTAAGAGTAGACAAACGATAACATTTTTAGTGATAAACCCACCCTTACAATAACGGTTTTGTTGATAACCCTCTGTCGAACCGACTGTGCGTGGGTGGGTGTACAAAAATGCCGAAATAAGTTTTCACGAAAGCCCTGGATCTGTCAAAAGACTATTGCGTACAAATAAACGTGAATTTCTCGGTCCACCTAATACAAAGAACGAGCAAACATTGATTATTTACATACTACCGACACTGTAACAATAGAAATCGGGTTGAAAATAGACGAAGTTACATTTTTAGTGTGGTTTGGTGATGTACGTTAAAGGGATAGTTCACCCAAAAATGAAAATTTGATGTTTATCTGCTTACCCCCAGCGCATCCAAGATGTAGGTGACATTTTTTCTTCAGTCGAACACAAATTATGAATTCTGTGTGTATTTGGCCATTTAAAGGGATAGTTCACAGTTGCTGTTTAGGTTACTATAGTTGTGGATGTAGAGGAATTAGCTCTTAAACCATTGAATTTACATGCTAAAGCCACACTAGGAAAGAAAGAAGCTTGTTTTCCTTCAGCTCTGTTTGGTACACCAAGTCAAGTGTACAGTTCAAGGGGCTTGAGTGGTCAATGCTTCGTAAACAACAGGCAAGGGTGAATTGCTAGAATTGCAGAACATGCTAGAAGTATGCTTGCAATTCACCATTGCCTGTTGTTTACAAAGCACTGACCACTGACTTCACTTGGCAAATGAAATGTGGTTAGTAGACTTGCACTACTATTTCATGGTGTACAAAGTTTGTTATATTGTGTTGTAATAATTGCCAACTACTATCATTTCTTACAAGTAATAGTGTTGCTCATTTTATTTGCAGAAGAGAGCTTAGAGATCTTTGCACATCAGATCGGTCTGATATGAGAGGATATTTTATTAAAGGGATAGTTCACCCAAAAATGAAAATTTGATGTTTATCTGCTTACCCCCAGCGCATCCAAGATGTAGGTGACTTTTTTTCTTCAGTCGAACGCAAATTATGATTTTTAACTGCAACAGCTGCCATCTGTCAGTCAAATAATAGCAGTGGATGGGAACTTCAACTATAACAGTAAATAAAACTTGCTTAGACAAATCAAAATTAAAACCTGCGGCTCGTGACGACACATTAATGTCCTAAGAGACGAAACGATCGGTTTGTGCAAGAAACCGAACATTATTTATATAATTTTTATCTCTAATACACCACTAACTTCGTTCAGCTTCCTGTTAGTGAGGTCAAAAAACGCGTTCTGTTGACATATACTTCAATGAGTGCGAGACATCACTTCCGTTGTCAGAGCGCGATCAGACCTCACTAGCCGGAAGCTGAACGAAGTTGGACATAGTGGTGTATTAGAGGTAAAAAATTATGTTCGGTTTCTCGCACAAACCGATCGTTTCGTGTCTTAGGACATCAATGTGTCGTCACGAGCCGCAGGTTTTAATTTTGATTTGTCTATGGAAGTTTTTTCGACTCTTATTGTTCACGTTCCTAATCACTCTTATTATTTGACTGACAGACGGCAGCGGTTGCAGTTAAAAATCATAATTTGCGTTCGACTGAAGAAAAAAAGTCATCTACATCTTGGATGCCCTGGGGGTAAGCAGATAAACATCAAATTTTCATTTTTGGGTGAACTATCCCTTTAAGTTGCCTCTAGAGTTGCATAATGAAAAAAAACAAAACATGTTTTACTTTTATATTATAGGCTACCTTGTTCTTAAATTGCTGTGAATGTAATAGGCCGTTCTTAATTACGGCATCAATTCTTAGTTTTGCGTTCGTGTTTTAATTTTTTTAAATCACATTTTAAATCGACAGCCCTGCTTATTTTTCATTGAAGTATATGATTGACCAAAATGACAATGTTGTCTGTCTAATTCTCCTTTTTCCTTCTGTATCATTTACGACATTTTCGGTTGTTTTTATTTTTATGTCATTCTTTTTCCTATTCTTTTTTCTTTTTTTTTCTTTTTCCTTTTTTTAAAGATCCCAGGCACATCCGCAATCCCGAGGCCCTATAAGGAGCTTTCACGCTTTTTGGTTTGCTTTAGATGTTTAATACCCCTCTCTTTTGTGTCAGGGAGCTGGAGAGGCGTTAAGAGGCGCTGATAAACCCACTTAGATCCCTTCCTGGCCCGTCACCCCGGCCTGCCAGGATGCTTTAGCGGGGAGCTGATCTGTGACGGCCTGCCACTCAAACTGAGCACTTCTGAAAGCTAGCACAATAGAGCGAGCACCGCAACACAGAGCGCAGGGAACCGACGAGGAGAAGGAGGGTGCGAGAGAGGGCACGTTGGATCCCCTCTCTATTTCATCCTTTCTTTTTTTCCCTTTTTTTCTCCCTCATTCATTCTACTCTACACTTAGGGGGCGAGGGTACCTTCGACCTTTGCTTCTCTCTCCTTGTGTTCCTCACTTTCGCTGCCCTCTGACCCTCTTGTCCTTCCTTTCCTCCTTTCAATCTCCCTCTCTTTCTCCCTCACTGTCTCTCTCTCTCTCTCTCTCTGGCGAGTGACAGTGGGCCAGTGAGGAGTGGGGACAGAAGGGGTGATATGGATCAACGGTCTGTCCAGATGAAGGGACGCACGCTGCTCGGAAGATAATGGGGAGAAAGAGAGAGAGAGTGAGTAAAAGGAGAGTGACAGGCACAGGGAGATTGACAGGGATGGCTGTGGTGCGGTTGCTGTGATCCCAGGGGGCTGTTGGGGGTAGCGGAGCCCGAAATGTCAGCGGTGATATCTGCTTCTCTCGCGGTGTCTGCCTGAGTCCTATCACAGCACTGCAGCTGGCTGTCCTCGCCCTCTCTCTCGCTCTATGTGTCTCTCTCTTTCTGGCCGTCTCACTCTGTCTCGCTGCTTTACCATTGCCACATTTTCTCTTTCTTTCTCTCTCTTCGTTTCTCTGTGTATATCCAGCTGTGCCCTACATCTTTCAGTCACCTTTCTCTCCATCCAAGAGCACACCTGTACACTGCCTGTCAAAAGTTTGGAATTTTGTAATGTTTTCAAAAGAGGTCTCTAATGCTTATTAAGGATACACTTATTTAATTAAAAATACAGTAAAAAACAGTAATATTGGTTTTACTGCCATTACTCTAGTCTTCAGTGTCTCTGAATGATTATATATATATATATATATATATATATATATATATATATATATATATATATATATATATTAAAATGTAATTTATTCCTGTGATGCCAAAGCTGAATTTTCAGCATCATTACTCCAGTCTTCAGTGTCACATGATCCTTCAGAAATCATTCTAATATATGCTGATTTGGTGCTCAGTTAATATCAATTATTATTATTGGTAGTAAATTATTAATAATGGTTATTAATATATGGCTATTATCAGTGTTTAAAATAGGTACAACATAGAAATAGTTATTGCTGCTTAATATTTTTTGTGGAAACTGATACATTTTTTTAAAATTCTTTGATGAATAGAAAAAGAACAATTCAAAAGAACAGCAATTATTTTACATAGAAATCTTTTGTAACATTATAAATGTCTTTACTGTCTTTTTTGATCAATTTAATGTGTCCTTACTGAATAAAAGTATTAATTTAAGAAGAAATGTTTCTTGAGCACCAAATCAGCATATTAGAATGATTTCTTAAGGATAATGTGACACTAAAGACTGGGGTAATGATGCTGAAAATTCAGCTTTGCCGTCACAGGAATAAATTACATTTTAAAATATAATAAAAAATATTTCACAATATTACATTTTCACTATATTTTTTTTTAAAGTTTTACTTTATTTTCAAATAAATGCAGCCTTGGTGAGCATAAGAGACTTCTTTCAACAACATTTTAAAAAATCTTAATTATTCCAATCATTTGACCAGTGTATGTGTAATATATAGGGTTAGGGTTATATATATTTGGTAATAAATGAATCATTATTGCATTGGCCTTTACTGTTACTGTCAAGTCTACATGTTAAAGGAACCATATTTGACATGCAGCATGGCATTCATGCAATTGACATGATTCAAGTTATATTTTCTGTACTTTTTTTGCCTGGTGCTGATAGTATAAATGCCCACAACAATTATGACTACATGTAAATGTGAGTGCTGTACAGAATTCAGTTGGAAGCATTTTAAACCTTGTTTACACCTAGTATTATCATTGGTCTCTGATGGTCTGATCACGTGGTCATTTGAGACACATTATGTTTACACCTGGTAATAACATGCGTCTCAAATGCGTCTCCTGTGACCACATGTGATTGAGGGGTTGAGTGTAGGGCCCCTGATTTCATGTCTTCATAACTTATTGCATCAGTGTATCACTACGTGTTCATAAAGCACAGAAAATTAAAACCTCAGCAAAAAAGCACAAGATGCTTTTATTCATAGTGAATTATCTATAATTGCATGCTGAAGATATTCTGTGCAGTCTGTATTAGGGAAGCATGATATATTGGCACCGGTAACACTTTATTTCCACTTCAGACATTCTATTAACTATATGTTACTTTGCAACTACATGTCAACTACCAGTCATTAGAGTATTACTAGTCTGTCTGCTTAATATCTGCTAACACATTATTTTGATGGTCCTAGTTGCAAGGTTACATAGAATGTCTAAAGTGGAATATCGAAATAATGTGTAACCTTGTATGTCGTTTCATCCTTCTGTTATGCATGAGCTTTTCTACATCTTCCAAATCCAATTTTTTATGTTCATGTAACTGGCAAACTTTAAGACCCTTGTTTTAGTGCAGATAAGCAGACAGTCAGTTTACACTACAAATGTGATGTGGTCTCAAATGAGTGATTGGATCATAAAATGTTTTGGGCCGCGTTTTTTATTTTGTGCGGTCCACTTTAGATTGGATCAAGATGTTTACACCTGGTATTAAAGGAAGAGTTCACCCAAAAATACAAATTCTGTCATTGTTTTCTCTACCCTACGTCATTCCAAACCTGTCTGACTTTCTTTATTCTGTGTAACACAAAAGAAGTTACAGTTTTTACCATTGACTTCCACTGTATGGACAATAAAACAATGAGATGTTTCTCAGAGTATCTTCTTATGTGTTCCACAGAAGAAAGAAAGCTATGGTTTGTAATAAAATGAGAATTGTTTTTCCTACTATGGAAGTCAATGGCTACCGTCGACTGATTGATTACCAACATTCTTTAAAATAGACTATCTTCTTTTGGGGGTGAGTGAGTGATGACAAAATTTTTTGTGAACCATCCCTTTAAATGATGACAGAATTTTCATTTTTTTTAATGATTTATCACCTTCAGATAATCACTGTTGCACCTGTGGCAAAGCAGTTAGGACATGGTTTGACACATTGAGCTGTGTTGCTCATTTGAGGAATGTGAGTTGAGTCCTGTTAATATTGAGGCCTGTCAAAAAAGGCTGAAAAAATCATTTGGGACATCACAAATTTGGCCGAGGCTCCTAACGGTCCAACACCCCTAACAACAAAATGCAGAACCTTCATTTGTCTCATCTGGTTTCCACCCACTCCAGACACACGCTGCTTTTATTCCCATCTGTAAATGTGTGTCTTAACCTCTCATGCATGACCGTGTGTGTGTGTGACTGTCTGTCACCTCTTAATGATGTATGCCTGGCCAGTGGAGAGGTCACTGTCATAGACGGGATGGTCAATTGCCCTTGTTCCGCGAGCAGCGTGGTGAACGCTCTCCCTGTAGACTCTGCCATTAAACAGCACTGCAGCCCAGCCCAGACAGAGACGTATTAGCTCTCTATCATTCTTATTGATCACTGGAAGGCACGAGCTTCTGTCTAATCAAATGCCCATTAGTCTGTGTGTGTGCTTGCAGTGCTGCTTTTTGTAGCCAGACAGACAGTGAGATCATGCTATTCTCACTGTGTGTGTATGTGTGTGTATGTTTGTGGCATAGAGAGAAAGGGTGTATTTGCTCATCGAAGGAGCTCTAATTTAGCTTAAGCAACACTGACACAGTCGCCGTTCCTGAGTCCTGGCAGCACAGTGCTGTCTTCCTAATTCTATTTTGCTTTCTGAAGAGGATCTTTTTAACTGTGGGATGTTTTTGGATGTGGATGGAATTGAGTGAATGCCGTCCCGTCCTTTGCCGTTTGGCCTGAATTGTGTTTATTGCTGGAATTCTGCTAATGGGTTGCTGTGGGAACTTAGCCAAATGTCCACAGTGCTGCAAGCATCATGTACCAAACCAATGGCTCTTCACATGAATTATCATGTCCTACTTAAAAAAAATAAACAAGCTTTTGGGCCTTTTGGGAGCCTTTCACACGTATAAGTTCAAACCCAAGAGTTGTTGAGCACTCTAGTATTCTGGTGCTTTTGTTTTAAATGCACAATCTGGAACTATGTGTACGTTACATCAGCCAGCACAACAAAACACTTGACATAATCTGCTGCGTAGAAGCTATTATTACTGTCATTTCTAATTAAAAAGTGAACTATAGTATATCTCTGCCAGTTACAGACAATGAACACACGCACACACATACTGAAGCACAAAGCAGTTTTTAATGTGCGAGTTTAAGCTTTGTTCCAAACCCTAGTCAGTTGCTTTGCTGTCTGCTGCCTATATAGACAACTGCCTACTAAGTCAGCATGCTAACTGAAATGGAACCTCATAAATGACTGTTTTCAAATGTTACGGGCAGCAACTTAAGTGAACAATTGATTTTAATAGTTGTACATTAGCATGTTGATAAGCTTATGTTGTAAAATAGTACATAACACACAAGTATTGGATAAAATAATAAGTGCAGACACATTTATTGTTGTTCAGCAATATTTTACCAAGACTTTTCAATAGGAATCTGCGTGATCAGGAATTTCAAGGTCGGAAGATTTCCTTTCAGGTTGGTCATGTTAATTCATTGCATTGGCCAACAGAAGGCTGCTTAATTTGAAAGTGACTTCTTTGTGAGCTGTCCTTTATACATTGCTACACTACTGACAAATGACAACTGACCTTTTTGGTTTGTGAAATTTTGCACCTTTACAGCACCTTTAGAATTTGGCCAAATCGTGTAGAGTTGGATCCGAAAGTCTGACACCACTAGTGAAAATGCTTCAATTGTGAATATATTTTAATATATTTATTACATCATCTAGGTAGGCAGCTTACTAAGGTTTGGAACAGTTTATGTCTCTCCCCCCCGTCTCTTTCACTTGTGCACTCTCTTGCTCCTGATGTTAATTGAGTCTAATTGAAAAGAAAACAAAAGAGGGAGGCTTTTGTAGTCAGGCTCTTTGATTGGGTTGTAGTGTAGAGCTTGTGTCAGCTGGAGAGGAAGGGAAAACAAACGAGTTGTGGCCTGGTCATCAACGGGGTCATTAAACCCACCTTCACCTACTCAGGGTACTTAACATATCAAAGCTCAGAGCTGCCCTCAATCACTGTGTATGTGTGTATTTATGTGTGTAGGATGTTTATTTGGTGGATGCTTGCTTATTCTGATCAGAAATCGTAGGTTTAGAATATCTTAAATTACTGTAAGTATGCTGGTTTGTTTGCCATTAATGTTCTTAAAGGTATAGTCCACCCAAAACTGAAAATTCGGTCATCATTTACTCACCCTGTTCCAAACCTGTATGTATTTCTTTCTTCTGCTTAACACAAAAAAAGATATTTTGAAGAATATCGCTAACCAAACAGTTGATGGGCACCATTGACTTCCATAGTAAAAATACTATGGAAGTCAATGGGGGTCCATCAACTGTCTTGTTTCTGGTTTGAAACAATGAATAAAGAGTAAAGTAAAAGTACCCTTTAAGAGTAAATTATGCATATTTTTGACAGCTTTTCCAATTTATTATTTTTTTTTTAAACAAAAAAAAGTAAACATGTATTTTATTGACATTTTTTTTTTTAAATTAATTCATAAAAATGTATGTTTTTATTTATTATTAAAATCTATCAGTCACATGTATCAGTTTTTAAGTGTAACTTAAGTGTCCACACATCTCAAAGTGCAGAACGTAAAGGCTGATCTTTGATTAAATTGTATTGACTAGTATTTATGCCTGTAGGATAAAACCGAATACAAATTTGGTCATTTTATTTTGTGACACTTGAATTCTAAAAAGCATGTGCATTCTAAGTGTGTTTAGAAGGCAGACCTAGGTATTACTGAAACATGAAACACACATTCGTGGGGCTGCACACAGGTGTGTTACTAACACTGCAGGGCAAAAAGAATCTCTACAAGATATCATCATGATATCAACTGGATTATTTTTTGTTTTGCCTATTATTTGTGCATATATGAGCTCTTACTGACAGACAAGTCACCAGGCTGTTATATTGAGACCAGGCTGTTTGTGTGTATTTTTTGCAATATTTTGGAGAGAATTTTAATAACATTAAGGTGTGGGTAAAGGTATAAGCACCTGGGAGAGAATGTGTTTGTTTATTTCTGAAGTGTGTGCGTGTGTGTTTTTGTCTTCGCTGTTTTTCAGGAGGGTATGATTACTCACGTAGCTCTGCGGCGAGCTTCCATTCTCTGTGCAGACAAGAACGTGCCTGTATCACCCCGCCGGTGCCTCGCTTTCACTCTGCCGTTGCCAGCGTGGCTCTGCGTGAGAGACAGAGGGAGAAAGACAGAGTGACGTGGAGAGAAAAAAAAAGATGGAGAAACAGTAAAAGAGCTGAGGGAGGATGTGAATCTCTTGATGAGGCGATACCTTGTCCGTACAGACCAACGCAAACTATGCTGAGGTAATGGTATGGTAATGATATGCTAATGATATGCTAATCCAGCAGCAGTATTCTATATCAGCGGTGTGAGAGGATTTCAGTGAGGCCCTTCACCAGTGGGTGGAAAGGAAAGACCTCCTGATCTCACTGTACACACACACACACACGTACACATTCACCAAATGGATGCACTCACACACTCATTTTTTCCGATTGTAGACAGTTTGGTGAGCCTAGGCAGAAAAAGAAAGCTGAATAACCAGCTACACTTTGTATCTATGTTATTCCCACTCACTATAGCCACAAACAGAAAATTACAGATTGTTTCACTACCCTAGCCATTCAGCATTCACACACACTGCACAAGTTGACAGATTAAGCATTGTGATGATGGGGCAGCTGTGAGAAGGAGGATGATGAACTGATTTAGGCCTGTCTGTTTTTATCTATTGCATTATTAGTTGTGCACTCTCTCAGGTGGCTTCAGCCTGCATCTCTTCACAAGTTAAAATGCTCTTTGACTCATCACCACCGCCAAATGAAGAGTGTTCATGTGACATTGCGGAAAATTCAGCTTTGACATCCCAGGAATAATTACATTTTAAAATATATTAAAATACACTTAATTTGTTTTTTGTTTTGTTTTTAAATTGTAAAAAATATTTCACAACATTACTGTTTTTACTGTATTTTTTGATCAAATAAATGCAGCCTTGGTGAGCATAAGAGACTTCTTTAACAAAAATTAAAAAAAAAAATATTACCGACCCTAACTTTTGAATGCTAGTGTATATATTTTGGATAAAATCAAGTTTCCAGTGAATTAGGAGTCATTCACACAGAATGTGTTCTTGCACTTAGCATGTGCTGATACTGTAGATGTTGTAACCCCATTTGGACACAAAAAGCTTATTTTATCCATTGATGGCCATTCAAAAGTAGCTGTACATTGTCATTAAATAATTGTATTTTCAAACAACATACTGTATATATAATTAATATTTCATTATACTATATTAGGATGGTTGCTAGTAAAAGGTTTGGGACTGTTTGATTTCTTGTGGTGCCATCAGCCACTTAACATTGTCATGGTGTAATTTCAAACCAGATGATTGATTGGCTCAAACACTTTTGCTGTCCTATGAGCGATGATGACAGATTTTATGGCACTAAAGTTGATCAGAGGGTCTTTTCTGGGCCTCGGTAGTGAGCTTGAATCATAGCATTGAGCTCAGCTGTATTGTAAGGGCTGGAATGTGTGAGCACAGCCTGATCACATTCTGTGTGTGTGATAAAAAGAAAACCATTCCATCACTGAAAGCTGATGTTCTACAGAAATGTGTGATTGACAGGTCCCTCTCACATGCACATAACTTAGTACACACACACAAATTCCTGTACCTATTCGGCACAGTGGGAGCTTTCCTCCTGGAAGTGAATGGACCAGCTTGTCAGTTGGGGTTTAGCTCACGTGTTTGTGATGGTGTCAATTGTTTGAAATGGTTTAAACAGCTTGTAAGTGTTTTAGATATTATTTTGTGTATTAATTAATAATGTTATAATTATTAAAATATATTATTATAATGTTATTATATATTTAAAAATACAGTAATGAAAACAATAATAATACATGTTTAATTTATTGTTAATAATACAATAATAATAATAATAATTAATTTTTACTTCATTAAATAATTGTTTAATTTATAATAAATATTATTAGAATTAAATTCAACATGTTTTTTATTATTTTATATATATATATATATATATATATATATATAAATTATTATTATTAAAATATAATAATGAAAGCAATACTAAAAATTATTGAATTTAATAATAGTAATGATTATTATTATTTAGGTTAATTTCTCCCCAAATCTATGTACACTTTAGCACATTTGATATTTCTTTATTTATTTGTTTGCCTTGAAGCAGCAACCGCGTCTTAACCAATTGGGTGAGTTTGGGGTGGAATCACCTTTTAGTCCGAACAGTAGTAGATGGAGAAGTGTTTGAGAAACGTGTTTGAAAATTTGCGATCCCGTGTAGTTTTGCTACTCGCTAGTAGTACAGAAACTACCCAGTGCCGCGTTATACTTCCTGTATACACCCATTTGTTGTTGTACTGCTCATTTTGCGCACCAGCACACTACTTGGTGTGATTTTCAGTTTCATTAGATTTTGCATGTTCGTGTATTTGTATACCTTGTGAAGTATGCTTGTGCATTGCAGAGGTGGGGGGCACTCACTGCTCCTGCCTCCCCCAGCATGAGCCCCCTCAGTGGGTGGGTGAGGCTGTGGATTCCCCCGGGTCAGTCCCGCCGCTGGACGCTGGATCCATTCATCTGCCAGAGATCTTTTCTTCTCCACTACAAAGCAGCACTGCTCCCCTGACAGCAGCTCCCCTGCTGTGCCGTATTTATCTATTGTGTTTAGTTAGACTCATCTGTGCTCTCTCTCCCTCTCTCTTTCTCTCTTTCTCATTCTCTCTCTTTCCTTCCACTTCATCTGATCAACAACAGCGCACAAAAACAAAAATAAATCTCCAAACACTCGTGTTAAATATCAGATTGGCTGGGTGCATATTGAAGGCTGGCATTTCAAGCGAGGTCCCTTTTGTCCCTCTGTGTTGTGCAGCTATTGTATTAGTTCAGAGAGTAGGTGCGGACTAATGTGTCTCTCTCTCTCTTGCTTTCTCTCTCTGTCTTTCTCTGCGTGAGGTTTATTTTGGAGCTGTGTTCAGAAGTGAAGACAGACAGCCCCCCCTTCTTGTCAAGCTCTTAAGTGCACTGTTTATTAGTGCTGCTGTATTGGCGAATAATAACCCACATACAGAGTTTGTACATTTCTGCTCTGGATGTTACAATATTGTGTTACGACATTACTAATTACATTACATCACTTTTTATGAAAAGTAATGTTACTTTTAGTCACCTTTGGCTGACTGAGATTCTCTCTCCTTCCAAGTAGAAGCACTGTGATTGGCTTAGAGGCATTTTTTCCATTAGAAATGCTGTTTTCCCCCTTTGGACAAGTGTTTATCCTATAGACATTGTTTGCATGCAATGATATATGGGCTATAGCAATTGTGCACAGCAGTTGTCTTGACAACGGAAAAGTTTATTAGCATCAGGACAGAGAAAATCCAACACCCAAATTCTGTTAATTTATCTGGCACATATAGCAAAGCATACAAGTTTATTTGTATTTAAAAGTAGTTTTTAAAACATTTGTCATGACTATATCACTGATATGTATGACACATTCACATTGCACACCTTAAATATAAAGTATTAGTATAATAAATTACATTTATAAAATAAAAATATTTAGTTATTTATTTAAAAATAATTAATAGACATTATTATCTAATGCTCATTACTTTTTAACACGGTTACCATAAACACTTTTGGCTAAAACTAAACAATGCCCTCTCTCATAATTTTATGTCCTCCAGGTTCCTGTACTTTCTCTCAATTTGTGAACCATTGAATGAAGGGATTACAATCAGGAAGCAGTGAAGTTTAAAGATTGTTTGGCATGTGTGTTCTGTGACAGAAACACTTAGTGTGAAAAATGTTGTGTGAAAAAAGGTGAAAAATAAAGTGGTTTAAAAGATACCTGCATTCATGTGAAGAAATGAGATAGATATGGATAATCATATAAAATGTTTGTGAAAATGAGTAAAGGTGCTTCAGGAATGTTTTGTGTCATACATAAATAATGAATGAGTCATTTTTTATTTTAAATCAGAATTGTCAAAATGCAAAGATATTAAGAATTGTAACATTTTTTCAGCCTTATATATTCACTAGACATTAAACTACTGTGCATATTCAATTACAGGTACTGTGTAAATGCTTTTTTAAAACTGTATAATATTTCATTTCAATGAATACAAAAACAATTTCCAAAATGTTGACAAGACTAAGTTTTTTTAATATATCTGTTTAATTTATAACATGAAAGTAAGGTTAATAATATAACTTGGAGAACAACATTTTCAGTTTTACTCAAATTAGGGTGATGCCAAAATGAGTACACCCCACTGAAAGTCTCTGGAGCAAAGCTAAATTTTGGACTACAAATGTCTAATTTAACAAGAATTCAACCACAGGTGAGTCTAATTATTCATTACACAGGAGTCCGGCAGATAGTTGACTATAAAAGGGTCCGGCAGATAGTTGACTCCTTCCCATTTCATGCTGTCAGCAATGGCACCACATGGAAGAGAAATGTCACAAGACCTGAGAAAGAAAATAATTTCTTTGCACCGTAAAGGTGAAGCTACAAGAAGATCAGCAAGTTAACAGCTTGACAGGAGCGTCTTCTGATGAGAAGGGTTGAAGAAAATCTGCAAGTTCACTGCAGTTATCTAAAGAAGTAGAAAGCAAAACTGGGGTGACTATTTCCCATGACACAATACGGCGTACACTGCAGAGGAATAACATGCATGGGTGCCGTCCACGAAAGAAGCCTTTCCTAAAGCCCAGGCACAAAAAAGCCCACCTAGAGTTTGCCAGGGCCCATGCTGACAAAGATGAAGACTACTGGGACTCTATACTCTGGAGTGATTAGACCAAGATAAATGTTTTTGGAACTGATGGCTTCAAAACTGTATGGCATTGCAAAGGTGAGGAATACACAGAAAAATGCATGGTGCCTACAGTGAAACGTGGTGGCAGCGTCCTTATGTGGGGCTGCATGAGTGCTGCTGGTGTTGGGGAGCTGCATTTCATTGATGGAATCATGAATTCACAGACGTACTGCTCTATACTGAAAGAGAAGATGCTACCATTACTCCGTGCCCTTGGTCGTCATACACTTTTCCAACATGACAATGATCCTAAACACACATCTAAGGCCAATGTTGGATTTCTGAAGAAGAACAGAGTGAAAGTGATTCATTGGCTCCTGATCTGAACCCAGTCAAACACAAAAAGTCACCAGCTTGTTCATTCCATGCCTAGAAGACTTGGTGCTGTCATTAAAAATCATGGAGGCCATACAAAGTATTAGATGTAGTAGTTTTTGTTGTGGGGTGTACTCCTTTTTACATCACCCTGATTTGAGTAAAACTGAAAAATGTGTAATCTAAGTTATAACATGAAAGTTAGGTTAATAATATAAGTTAAACAGATGTTATATTAAACTTAGATTAGGATAGGACAATATTTGGCTGAGATGCAACTATTTGAAAATCTGGAATCTGAGGATATTTGAGGGTGCGCCTTAAAAGTTGTCTAAATGAAGTCCTTGGCAATGCATATCCACTCACAAAAACAAACTGTTGATATATTTATTGTTGGAAATTTACAAAATATCTTCATGGAACATGATGTTTACTTAATATCCTAATGATTTTTGGCATAAAAAGAAAAATTGATAATTTTGACCCGTATACACACTGTATATATATATATATATATATATATATATATATATATATATATATATATATATATATATATATATATATATATATATATATATATAATTCTAAAAAAAACATTTGTATTTCTGGTCTGATTTGTTCATGTCAGATTGTGATTTAAAGGTGAATTTTTGTAATTTCCGTGACATTAACAGCCACCACTTTTCAGAAAATCAAACTTCAAATGGTTTACTTAATTTTCTCTGCACACCAAAGCTATTTTAGTCTCATTTGGCCCTCTTCACATGTTAATTTTGGACCCTGAGTAACCTCCATTGCCTCAATTACAGTTCAAAGATGCATAAATCCAGCTAAAGGCAATATTATACACTGGATTAAAGAATGTTTGATAGTGAGATTGTTCTGAACTCTCAGCTCTGCTCATACAAAATCTCCACTCTTCATTTTCTGAGATTTGTCCTGCTATAAACTGCTCAGAGACCACTTGAATTACTTTAGATATGTGCGAAACAGCTTGTTTGGTCCATTGCACCTCAGAGAATTAGGCATTCACACACATCAATCTTGTATTGTTAATTTTAAGTTAAAAAAGGAGGTTTTCTTGAAGAATTTTGGAAAAGGAAAATTAAATAATTATATAAATGGATAGTTTGAAGAATCAAAAGAGCTAAAAATATAAGAACAAGTGTTTTATTCCTACATCTCTCTCTCTCTCTCTCTCTCTCTCTCTGTCTCTGCTTGAGTGAAGGTACATTTCAGTCAGCCTGATCTCCTCTCACTCACAGTACAATGAGAGCTGTGCCCATAATGGCTGCTGGAATATCAAGCTACGGGGGGAAATGAGAAAGCAGCATCTTATGGGCTCATTCATCAAGAACTAATTGAGGCCTGGGTACTCTCAAGTGCTGATAAAAATGGAGGAGTATGTGTGTGTGTGTGTGTTTGCTTTTGTGTTTTCAGCTGGAATGCGAGCGTGCGCGAGTGTGCACATTGCCAGTGAAGAGCAGAGGAATTCTGCTCCACAAGAGATGTTTTCCTGGTGGAAGTGACTGCGTGTGTGGCGGAGTAGTATGCGGGCAGAGGACCAATGAGGTTGTGGGGGGTGATGGGGGTGGGGGTGCGTCCGTAGCTCTGCATACTAAACGGGTCGGGGGCTACGGAGGGAGTGCGGGGAGGGTGGGGGGGTAGCATTAGACCTGCTTCACTGGACCTCTCATCTGGGGCTGGAGCTATTGTGCTATACTCCACCTCGTTGTATTGATTCCACCAGGCGGGAATTCTGCGCCTCTCTCTTTTTCTCTGTCTTCCCTCCCTGTTCCCTCCTTTTACACTATCATTTGCTCTCTGCCACCTTTTCCTTTTTCCCTTCCTCTTTCTATTTACCTGTTTCACTCTCTTTCTGCACCACTCGGCCCGTTTTTTTTCCTCCTCCAGGGCCGTTTGACAGCAAGTCTTTGGAGCCTGAAGGATCATGTACACACACATCACCTTTAGCCACCTTTCAGTCGATGCTTATTGATTTTGATATCACAATGAAATATATTATTTTCTCTGCGCTGGCACTCTCAATCCTTTTCTTCCTCCATCCCTCTCTTTTCAGTCTAATGTAATCAAGAACTGTTCCACGTTCCTCCGACTCAATCAAATTTACCTGCCTCGAGATTATGTGCGTTTGTATGTACGTGTGAAGCAAGGCGATGCGTCAGGTGCAGGTGTGTGTGCATGTGCTAATGTGTAAAAAAAAATTATTTTTGGGATTTTAACAGAAAAAGTATTCTAAAAATGCTACCATTTAAAACATGTTAATTGGTTAACTGCCACCATATACAGTTTAAATCATGATTTTTGGAAGTGTGAATGGTGAAAAATGGTGAAAATATATAATATAATATAATATTTTTGATTTTTAATGGAAAAAAGTATTTTTAATTTTTTTAATTTATATATTTTTTTAGTTTATAATGTGACCTTATCTATCTATCTATCTATCTATCTATCTATCTATCTATCTATCTATCTATCTATCTATCTATCTATCTATCTATCTATCTATCTATCTATCTATCTATCTATCTATCTATCTATCTGTCTATCTGTCTATCTGTCTGTCTATCTGTCTGTCTGTCTGTCTGTCTGTCTGTCTGTCATAACTGATATTTGTATGTACATCATTATGCATGGTTTTACATGCACATGGCTGTACACACTTTTGTGTCTCAAGTGTATGTGCTAATATGTATCTGTGCAGAGTGAGAACATTTGTGATGCTTGTGGGTCTGTACAGAAGGTGTGTCTGCATGCAGATGTTTTTCTGTGTGTGTGTCTGCTTGTATGTGAAGTGGTTGTTTGTGTGTATACAGCTTCAGTTTTTCCATCACTAGGTCTATTATGTCTTGAATTTGATATTGATCTGATTTGATATGTTGTCAATACAATATTGACTTCAAGTCCTTTTCTTATTGGAAGAGTTGAATGTATTCATACATATGAATAAGCTTGTAATTTAATAAGCTTTTGGCAATTGTGTCATTTCAAGTAAAAAATGAAAAGGCAAAGCTAAACAATCCTTACTTTAATAACTAGTGACGCTCATTACTGTTGCAATTGTGTATTGTTACACATCATAATTTTATGCACAAGGGATAGATTAATGAACAGATTAATCAGCTAATGGTTAGAGAGAGAGTGAAGCATTTTAGTTTCACAATGTCTGTGTGGTAGATCACACACACATCAGTGGTGTGTAGTGGATGTTTAAAGTGGATTTAGCTTTTTAGCTAAAACTCATGATCCGTCTGAGGATGATTACACAGTTTTAAGATGTAACACCATTTACCTTACACTTATCAACAATTGACCAGTATAATATTTTATGCATTTATGCTTATGTTAATATACTATTTATTAAAAACATGTCAAGTAATAACATTATTACAGCAATAAGCATTTTTCATGCAGTTTTTATTTTATTTATTTTTATGAATTTGTTTTACCATTACCACTAAGTATTGCCTTGCTCAGTTTTTATGTGACCAGTTTTAGAGTTGTGTAATCTGTAATTATTCTGTTAATTTCCAGTAGGACCCATTCAGGACGATTTGGATGGTTGCATACACAAATCATTGATAGTCGCTTGGAGGCCTCCTGTCAAGTGACAAGTGACTTTTCACCTGTACAGTGAGCTTAAGGTAAGCTGCCTCACTCTGAAACTTTACCCACTGATGTCGTTACTTTATATATATATAAATATATGTAAAAGGGCAAAAAAAAACCACAAAAACCTTGCATCACAATAAGTGTATTGTGATTGTCAAAACATTTGCTAACTAAACAGAATTTCATTAAGTCTAGTGACAATAACTGGTAGCCTATACTGTTTTTATTAGTGCTTGACACAAATTTCAAGATTTCAATTCATAAGCCCTGTCGGCTGCTATTATTATTAAAGGTTAATATTAACAACTCAAATTAATAATAGTTATCTTAGATGTGTAAATCTGCTCTGTGTGCACAAAAACTACATTTCACAATGCCGACTAAACATCTTCAATGATCATAGTGTAGGTGGGAGTCAGCAGCTTATATACAGTGACTTTGCATGGTGTGGGGAAAATGTGATTGATACAGACTGGTCCAAGCAAGAGGTTGCAGGTCTTCATTGGTTTAATGAAAACCCATACCTTGTCAATACGTGTTTTTGCACAGCTTTCGAATCGCTCTCGCAAATCTTGATGTCATGTGCCAAACGATCTGCACGACACGTTGGCTTTTTTCATTTGGCGTGATATATACTAGGGCAGCTTGAGAGCAGAGCCTGTGTTTCACGCCAAATTCATGAGAGTTGGCAATATAATTAATATATAATATAATATAATATAATAATATATTATTATTATTATTATTATTATTTTATATTTTATTTTTTTGTCAAGGGGGAAAATGGAGTCTGTTCTCCTTTTCCCCTCGGAGAGAACACCCCTGACACACACGCATACTTGTATTGATTTGCCAACCTGCTGTCACTGCGTGTCTGTACCGTACATCTCTTAGCTACAAATCATGATTCAGAACAGGATCGGTACACACAAAGGCACCCAGCACAGAGACTCAGTGGTGTCAGTGGGAGGTGTGTCGTCTTAAGCTAACCTCCGCCCTTCAGGATATGACACTGGAAGACAAAGTGGGATTATCTTTTCTTTCAGATCTTCTGTTGCAAAGCCTGAACAAAATAGAAGCTAAAGACAAATGGTTTAATCATAACAGACAGTCCAATGTTAGATACACATTTCAATTTTATTTTCATTTGCACTTTGGATGTAATACTGACACATGTAACTAAATGGGACAGTAGATGTAATGACAGGGATGTAAAAAATCAGATAAGCAGCCTGTATGTCATAATTTATTTTATAGAATATCCCGATGTATTGATTTCATGATTTTGCTACATTTGTAACTGTTCAGTCATATGATTAAGAATTGATTAATTTTATTATTATTATATAATATATTATTACTGTTTGTTGCTATGAGATTGCTGAGGTGTTCTGAGAGGATGTAGCTAGTTGTTTTTTTTTTTTTTGGGTGGGAATAAACAAATAAATACTTTTATTTAGCAAGGACACTTGAAATTAATAATTAGAAGAAATGTCACTGCCACCAAATCAGCATATATTAGAATGATTTCTGAAGGATCATGTGACACTGAAGACTGAAAATTCAGCTTTGATCACAGGAATAAATTACATTGTAAAATATAGTAAAATAGGATTTGGTTGTGTTAAATTGTAATAATATATCCACAATATTACTGTATTTACGATATTTCTGTTAAAAAAAAAAAAAGTATGAGTATAAGGGACATTGAAAATCATTACAAAATATTTTACCACACCAAAAACATTTGAAAAGTATAAGTATATATAATTCTATAAGTTTATTTCTCTTAAAAATAAAATATAGTGAGAATGATGTGCCAATGTGGTTAGAAAAATAATCTTATTTCAGTATTTTCAAGGGACAAAATTCTTTTTTTTTGCATTTCAAGTAAATTTGTCTTTAGGATGGTAGATATTTTTACTGGAAAACAAGACAAAAATACTAATTATGATAATAAACAGTTAGAGCCTCTGGACTACATCACTGAAGTGTGATTGTGTATGTTCACATACGCTTTCATAGCTCATTGGCTGTGTTGTGTTTTGGTCGAAATGACACTCGCCGGCCACGTACAAATTCTTGTGATGGGGGTGAGCATTGGAGTCAGCATTTTTTTCCCCCTCTGTTCTTTCCTCCTTCTTCCCCCCCGCTGTTTAATCCATCCAGCTGCTGTCACGGCAGGGGAGCAGCCAATCTATCACGCCATCGAGACACATTCTTCTCACCTGCTCTGCGCCGGCACCGTGCCGTACCGGCCCTTTAATGAACAGCCAACATGATCCCGGCTGACAAGCAGGAAATGGATGCAATAAAGATTGTTTCTGCATGCTCTTTGCATTCCTGATAAATCACCTTACTGTTCGACAGACACCAGCCAGCGCTGCACACAAATCTGATTTCACGCAGAGAGAGACACTGAAGGAAGGGGCATCGGGCCAGGAGAGGTCAGTTCAATTTAAATGCAGGCTGGCTCGGACACGGAGCCTATGCGATCGGTGATTGCATGTGAGTGTGTGTGTGGTGGGAAGCCCTGTGCGATGGACCCGTGACATACCTCGCACCTCACATCATTTCTTTGGGCGCAGCGGGCAGCTGCACACACACACCTGCAGCTTCCAGTCCAGTCGAGGGGTTTATTCAGTCAAGCAGACCTGCTCTGCCCACCAGAACGCTTTACTCTCTGCAGCTCTGCGGATGATACAGTCACACGCCGGCCCTGCAACCTTGGACACTGCACTGTAATGAAAGATGAAAGCAGACGACGGGCACATAGGGCGGAGAGAAGAACAGGGAGGGGGCGTGAGGTGTGGGGATGGAGTGAGAGATGAGGAAGAGATGCAGATCTCTGGGCGGGTAATTTATGATCTAATCTTATGCAGCCCGTGCCTGCTGTAAGTCACACTAGGGAGAGGGAGAGAGAGAAGTGGTGTCTAAAGAAGTAAGGTTGTAGAGTCTCTGAATCTTGAAACTGAAAGGTTTAAATGGATAGTGGAGCCTAAGAATGAGTCACTCTTTTAAATGTAGCAAATAAAGCCGTTTAGTTTAAGTGATAAACTAATCGGAGTGTATTTTTAGTTCCTAACTTGCTTTTCTTATAGTGACCCTATTTTCTTCCTTAATGCATGTTCTGTGTATCAAAATGTAGCTACTACAGTGTAACTTGCTTCGCCTTTGAAATGACTTTACTTTTCAGCTGACATCATTGAGCCCTGTCATTTTTTGACTACTCCCCTTCGACCACAGTTGATTTATACAGTAGAAACTTTTCAAGATCCAGTCACTTTCTTAATGGATTTTTGAAGTTGGATTTGAATGATCTTTTTTCGAATATCCTTTTTCACTCAGAAGTAAAATGGGTCTTGAAAAAAAAAAATCTATACCTATATATATATATATATATATATATATATATATATATATATATATATATATATATATATATATATATATATACCTATGACGTGAATATGTGAAACTTCAACATTCTCTATTTGTGAACGATTCAGATATTATAAAGAAAAAGGTCTTTGTAATCGTTCTCTCAATTTCATTTTATAATAATTTTAAAGAAAATCATATTTTATTAAAACAATTTGATATATTTTTAAACTTCTCGCATTTCATTCATAAAAAAATTATCAAAATTATTTTTATCTTCCTTCAAACATTAATATTTTTTAATTAAAAAAAAAACAGTTTTTTGTTTTTTTCCAAAATTGCCTTCGTAATCTTCCCTCAATTTCTTTTGTAACTTAAAGGGTTAGTTCACCCAAAAATAATACTCGCCCTCATATCGTCCCAAACCCGTAAGATCTTTGTTCATCTTTGGAACACAAATTAAGATATTTTGATGAAATCCGAGGGTATCTGATCCACACATAGGCAGCAATGTCATTGGAACGTTTGATGTCCAGAAAGGTATTAAAGACATCGTTAAAATAGTCCATGTGACTACAGTGATGAGAATACATTTTGTGTGCAAAAATGAAACAAAAATAACAACTTTACTCAACTATTTCCTCTCTACCCTGTCAGTCTTATACGCAGTTGACCCAATGCAGAGCTTCCATGTTTACGTCCGAATGCCGGCTCAGTATTGGCCAGCTGCTGTGTCAGGATCACATGCATACATCGTGGTGCTCACGTGTACAGCTTTGGCCGGCATTATGAAGAATAAAAAATACTGAGCCGGCATTCAGACGTAAACACTGAAGCTCTGCACTGGGTCAACTGCGTTGAAGACTGACAGGGTAGAGAGGAAATTGTTAAATAAAGTCATTATTTTTGTTTTGTCACATGGAGTATTTTAACAATGTCTTTAATACCTTTCTGGATGTCAAAAGGTGCAATAATTTGCTGCCTATGTGTAGATCAGATACCCTCTGATTTCATCAAAAATATCTTAATTTGTGTTTCCTGAAGATGAACAAAGGTCTTGCAGTTTTGGGACGACATGATGGAGAGTACATAATGACAGAAATTTCATTTTTGGGTGAACTAACCCTTTAAAAAAAAAAATTATATATATTTTACATTTTATCATTATTAGGGCTGTAACGATATGCGATATGAAATCGAAATCGCGATACGCAGGTCCACGAACCTGTATCGCGATGTGAGAAGGCAGAATCGCGATACACCCCTTCCAACTCCCAGAGTTATCCTTCCTGTCCAGATCCAATGCTACCACATTTTTAAATTACTATAAGTATTAGGGGTTTTATCGTAGATGGTGTGTAGATGGTGTGTCTCAATCAGCTATCTAGTTCAGTAAGTGTTTCGGGCACACATTGAATCTTGCAAGCAGGTTTAAACGTTTCTCATGTCAGTCTCTTGCATGGTCGCGTGAGAAAAGTCGTGGCTTTCTTTCACCGCAGTGTACAGCAATAGCTGTGCTCACAGAAAAGCAAAAGACGCTTGCGATGCTTTGCTTTAAGTTCTGTGGCGCCGTTCACATATTGCATCTTTTCCGCGTGCAAGTCAGTTATTATTTTCAAATGTAGCCGCGCGGCAGGCGCGCTCATAATGGGATCAACGCGGTCGCGACGAGCATGCAATTCTCAACTTCTCAGAATGCCGCAAGCGCACAGCAGGTCGTGTGACCAGAATCAACCGATCAGCTATGGCCTTTTGTAACAAAACATCAAAAGCTCAGCCGAACAGCTGATCATAGCTGTACATGGTGGTTTTTATATCTTATCTCCATCAATATATCTCGTAGTAAAACTAATGCAAGGGCTAGAAATCATTTATCCTTCGCAGAAACATCCTGATCCTCTTGGAGAGCCCAGTTCAAGGTTGCATAGCAACGACCGAAGCCACGGGAGCGCAAGCGCTTTGGAAAGAAGGAGAAGCGGTGCGGCCGCGCCTTCCACGCGTTTTTAGACGCGATATGTGAACGGCCCCTATTCATAATTCTAAGTTCATGTTAAATTTAAAAAAAATTTAAATTTTAAATTTTTAGTGACAGACAGCCCTATTCAACTGTTAATTTGAATACAGAAGGTTTTTATTAAAATTTTATATTTATTTATTTTATTGAAATGTGATCTTGTGTGTACAAGGACAATTATTGAAATTTGTTAATGTTTTTTTTTAATAAATCTTGTTTGAATTTCAGTTTCATTTTGTTCAAAATATCGTGATACGTATCGTATCGTGAACTCCGTATCGAGATACGTATCGTATCGTGACCTGAGCGTATCGTTACACCCCTAATCATTATATGTAATTATTTTTTTCCCCAAAAAAACTTTATAATAAAAATGATTAAAAATTCAAACTTATTTTTCGTACTCTTCACTCAGTGCCATTCATTTTTTGAATCATGTTTTAAAAAACGTTTTTGTAATCTTCCCTTAAAATTTCATAATTTAAAAAAAAAAAAAAAAAAAACAGAGAGCCCTGCCATATTGAGACACTTATTCATGATCCATTCAATTCCCAGTATATAAAATCAGGGTTAGGATTATTTTATTTTATTATTATTTTATTTATTTATTTTTACATTGAAGATCCTGTCAGGAATACATCACATTAGGGAAGTTCAGTAACATGGCTTGTGACCGCTGTTTCATCTTGACGAAAGGGTTAAAAAAACGCCTTCGGAGGACTGCATTTTTCAGATTTTTTTATCACCTCGGTGCCACAGTACGCCTCCGTCTCCACTGTTTACATAGCGCACCAAATGTATTTTTCTTTATGATTGTTTATCATATGGAGAAAGGAAAAAGAGACACAGTGTTCTTTGTCTTCCTCAGAGTGCTGTTCTCCTGAGGAGCATTCAAGGAAATTGATATTGGCAGCACTGCAGTGTGTGTAACGGCGGCCATATCGACTGTGTGAGTGTGTGTCAGCGACTGGCAAGGTGGCGTGGGAGTCATTGCCACACTCTAGGGGCCTGAAGCTCATTTAAATGCATCCCGACACTACGACACCCCCTTTCACTGCTCACACACGCACACACAGTACTCCCTCTACCTGTTTGGGCTGCCATCATTTGCATGAAATAAGATGGAAATGGAGCCCTTATTTATTTCAGCAGAAATGAACTGTATTATTAAGGGCACCATTGTGCAAAGCACCGGCCGCTATGATAATACATTACCCTGGCTATTTCTGGAGCGCTCCAGTCACACATACTGGCTAATTTACTCCATTCTCTACTCATACCGCTACTTTGAGGGGCCTCCACTTGGGTGGATTCATTGGAGTGTGTATATGTGTGTGTGTGTATGGGTGGTTGTAGTGTTGAGACAATTCTTGCTCATGTGTGTGGGCAGCGCCGGCATATATGAGTGTGTGAATTATGCATTTCTGCTTATGTTTGAACTGAAATCATCTCTAATTCAGTGACATCACCCTTCTTATCAGCCAATAGGCTTTTTCTTTTCACCTCTGTGACCTGTGAACAGGAAGAGCACACACTCACCATTTCCTGTTCCTCCTTCTCCTCATTAATGATGACTCTTCTCTCCACTGGAAGAATGGTTTCAGTAGTACATTGGCTGAATCCTGAACTCTTGGTGAATGTTTCTCTACCCATGATCTGATCTAGAACTGGCTTCTGTTTCTTTTACCTCTAGGTATGCAGTCCATGACTAGATATGTTTCCATGCAAGTTGTGAATTTAATTCATGTGAAAAATATAAATATTGCAGAAACATTTTATGAATAAAGAAGCTTTTTAATCCAATGCCACTGCCAGGTAAATTAACACATAATTGAAAAAGAAGTTGTAGTTGAAGTTGTAGAAGGGGAAGCCACTGTGGCTTTTTTACGAAATGTAATAATCATTTTTGATTTAAAGAGTTTTGACAAATTAAATGTTTACTACTGATTGGCAAATGAAAGTGTTACTTTTTATGAGTGTCGTGCATATCATCTTATCATCTTTTTTTTTTTTTTTTTTTTTTTTTTCAATGCCTCAAATGTTGCATAACCTCCAACTGCAAGGTAAAACCACTGCTTTAATGAAAAAGTGGCAAACGTTTTGGTCACATGATCTTTCTCAATGCCATCTTAATATAAGGATGATGTATACTATTTATAATTATCAATAATGGTTTGAATTAAGATATATTGATGTACAGAAATTTTGAACTGTGTATATTTGTTGGTATAGATTCATATTTATTAGCTGTTAAGACACATAAAAATCTTGTGACAAAGCCTGTTGGTGAATCTTGTCAAATGGTTTCAGTCTCTTTTTTCCCCTTTAACACAATTTTTTCAGCTTTTCTATTTGTTTATTTTGGGAATTTTCTTTTGATTTCTTTTTTGTTTTGTTTAATATGTATCATCAATGAATCTTTATTGGATTATGCAGTGAGCTGTTTCATGTATTTTGTATGTTGTTCAAATATGTTGTCTGGATTGTTAGTATTCCCTAGTTTGATTGGCTGTGTGATCCATGTAATCATGTGACTCCTTATATTAAAGGATTAGTTCACTTTCAAATGAAAATTAGCCCAAGCTTTACTCACGCTCAAGCCACCTTAGGTGTATATGACTTTCTTCTTTCTGATGAACATAATTGGAGAAAAATGAATAAATATCCTGATGCATCCGAGCTTTATAACGGCAGTGAACAGGATCAACGAGTATGAGCTGCATCCATCCACATTCATCCATCGTGAACTTACTCCACACGGCTCTGGTGGGTTAATGATGGCCTTCTGAAGCGAAGCGATGCGTTTGTGTAAAAAAAAATATATAGTTAAACAAGTTATGAAGTAAAATATCTAGCTTCCGCCAGACTGCGTTCCTATTCAACGTAGAAAGAAAGTGTAAAACTTGCAGTTCACAAAGCTTACGCTACGTCCTACGTCTTCCCTATTCAACTTACGGAAAAACGCGACGCAAATTTACACTTTTTACGTAACATGAATATGGAAGTCTGTCTGGCGGAAGCTAGATATTTTACTTCATAACACCCCGGAGCCGTGTGGAGTACACGTTTATGAAGGGTGGAGGCACTTTCTTCCGCTCATACTCATTGGTCCCATTCACTGCCATTATAAAGCTTGGATACGTCACAATATTTATTAATATTTTTCCGATTATGTACATCAGAATGAAGAAAGTCATATACACCTAGGATGGCTTGAGGGTGAGTAAAGCTTGGGCTAATTTTCATTTGAACGTGAACTAATCCTTTAAGATGGCTCCTGCATTGAGCATTGTTAGGCACTGAGTAAGGTCACGTGACTGAAACTTTCACAAATTTTTCATTAAAGCAGTGGTTTAATCTTGCAATTTGTGGTTCCCCTTTATTGTTTTTTAACAATTCTTTTTTTGTTCTTTTTAAGTGTTTTAGGTTTATGCACCTCACTTGGACAATTTTTAAGGCACAGTGAGCTTGTGGCTTTATTCAAACTTAGCATAACAACTAAACAGTACATGGATGGAAATGCAGCCTTTGTTTTTGTTTAGAGCAGGGGTTGTGTTCCATGTGACACCAGGGGCAACCATTGACATGCAAGCTATAAAAGCAAGAGAGAGTGATTAATATTAACTGCATTTATTTAGTTGTTTATTTTAGAAATGTTGATTTCCCTCATATCTACACAGTAATGAACAAGAAAAATACAAAATGGCACCTCATGTCAGAAAGGTTGCTGACTCCTGATTTAAATAAGTAAATAAATAAAAAAAGATTGAGCAGAGGGGGAGTTTTTTCTCATTGTGAGTTCAGGCTGCATGATTTTAGCCCCGAATTTTAGCTCGCAGGTTTTGTGAAATCGCAGACAAATGCCCGAAATCACAGGCAAATCAGTGCTCTGTTATGCGAGTGCTCTGTCACAGTCTCTCCAACCATTTCCTCCTCCATATTCTTCTTTAATACTGAATGTAGATGTGAATGCTTTGTAAACACATTGAAAGTGTGTGGTCTGATATTCATACTTAAAGGGGTATTTCACATTAAATTCAAAAATTGAATTTACCTCGGCATATAACAAGAGTTCAGTACATGGAAATGACATATAGTGAGTCTCAAACTCCATTGTTTCCTCCTTCTTATATAAATCTCATTTGTTTAAAAGACCTCCGAAGAACAGGCAAATCTCAACATAACACTGACTGTTATGTAACATTCGGGGTGTACGCCCCCAATATTTGCATATGCCAGCCCATGTTCCCAACATTATGAAAGGCATTAGACAAGGGCAGAATGTCTGGATCTGTGCACAGCTGAATCAACAGACTAGGTAAGCAAGCAAGAACAATAGCAAAAAATGGCAGATGGAGCAATAATAACTGACATGATCCATGATATCATGATATTTTTAGTGATATTTGTAAATTGTCTTTCTAAATGTTTCGTTAGCATGTTGTTAATGTACTGTTAAATGTGGTTAAAGTTCCATCGTTTCTTACTGTATTCACGGAGACAAGAGCCGTCGCTATTGTCATTATTAAACACTTGCAGTCTGTATAATGCATAAACACAACTTCATTCTTTATAAATCTCTCCAACAGTGTAGCATTAGCCGTTAGCCATGGAGCATAGCCTCAAACTCATTCAGAATCAGTGTAAACATCAAAATAAACCCTGTACTTACCCGATTAGACATGCTGCATTTTGAGGGTTATATTAGCTGTTTGAACTTTTTTATGTTGTTTAAGGCAAGCGCGAGCTCTTGGGGCGTGGAGCACCAGATTTAAAGGGCCACACACCCTGAATCGGCAGTTAAAATCTATGGGGTATTTTGAGCTGAAACTTCACAGACACATTCAGGGGACACCTTAGACTTATATTACATCTTTTAAAAAAAGTTCTAGGGCACCTTTAAGTATAAATTCTGTCATCATTTACTCTTCCTGAATTTCTTAAAACCTTTGCAAACCTGTATGACTTTCTTTCTTCTGGGGAAGTACAGAGAGAGAAAAAAAAATATATATGTATATATATTTTTGTCTATATAAATGGAAGTCAATGATAACTGAAATGGTTTGGCTACCAGCATTCTTCAAAATATAATCTTTTTTGTTCTGCAGAAGAAAGAAAGCCACATGGGTTTGGAACAATAAGGGTGAGTAAATGATGACAGAACTATTGTGCTTTAACATTCTGTTACTATTAAGATAATGAATATCGGTTCTCAAGGAGGTGATATAATTACCTATGAAACCACATATGTTAATATTCAGGTAGCTAGCTATAAACATGCTGACAGTTTAACTAGATTTGACTTACTCTGCAAGATTCTTTAAACTGTTGCTTCGCCATATCTATAGTTGACCTGAAAGAGAAAACCATAGAAGAATGGCTGCCGCATTGAGAAATGTGATGCATACTTGGTTGCGTTCTAAAAATTTCACATACCCGCTCCATAGGCACACGCACATGTGCGCACACACTGATTTGTTTCTGTTCATTCCTTTAAAGCCTTTCTAATGGAGTTTATTAGCATCTGAACAACATTTTAGAGCATATGAAATCTGTCCTTTTTGAAGGGTGGCACTTTTCAATCTGGATCTGGAAAAATAGTCTTATTAGGGGCCTATTAAGCTGAGAACTCACATACACATTCACAAAGAGTTTTATAAACATTACTTGGTATTTTCCAAGTGAAATATAAGACATCTGTGATGTCACTAATCTTTGGCTGACAGAAGCAGCATCAACTTTTAAAGACATAATCTGCTCTTAGACGGCTATTGCATTTTCTCATTTGATGTTCTTATTTGGTAGACTTTTTTCCCCCCTCTGTTTATCACAGTTGTGGACATGAGTGTGCATAAATGTATATGTTAGTGTGCTTAAGTGTGTGTGTGTGTGTGTGTTTGCATTCAACTTTTGCTCTGTGTTTAGGAAAAGAAAAAAATTCTTTGCTCATGAACGACACTTACACTGTATTGATATTTCTGTGGCTTTTCCAACCTCTCTGTAAAATTCAGCCAATATCAAGTTATTACCATTGATCAGAGGCAATGGCAGATCTCACTGTGAAGACCATTGGATTAGATGACACACAGCTAAGCACACGCTTTCAAAGGGAATATCTGGCTCATAATTACTGTAATAGCCTAAAGCCCATACTAATGTACTGAGGATTTTAATTGTGGGTGGACTGTTTACATGTAGTACTTATTGTTGTAGAAGAGTGCTTTGCCAGTGCTTCCTTTTGTATTTCATGCAATAAATACTAATTTACTAGTTTGTAATTTTGATGATGTTTAGGCTCAGGAAGGTAGCCTGCTTAGGCTACCTTCTGACTGTCAATCCGATCCAAATCCATTCAGATTTAGCAAGTGTGAACGGCACAAAAATCACATGAAATGCGATTTTTTTTTTTTTTTTTTTTTTTTTCCCCAAATCTGTGTTGAGCTACATTCATATGTGGTTTGAAATCCTATTCAAATCGCATTTCTGAAAATCCGTTTCAGTCTGACTGCTCTGATCAGATTTCGCGTGGTTTATGAGACTTTCTCGTGTCACGTAAAAAAAAAATAAACGTCACACGTTTTTATAGATAACATGTTGAAATTTGCTTCAAAAACATAAATGTGTTCTGAACACAAAGTGCCAGACAAGCATAAAATGACAATATAACTGAGAAATGTTTTGAGACCGGTGGAAACGACAGCACGGAATAAAGCCACGCAAACAAGCCTCCTGTTTCTACCACAGGCTGCACAATGTCATGTTGTAAATAAGATGACATTTGTATTGCAAACACCTCTATGTTATGGCATATACCTGCCAATGCAAAGTCATTGCCATAGAAACCAATACAGAAATTCTGGAAAACGAAAGAGCGGTATGGACACAAATTGGATGTGAACACAATGTGAACAATCACTAGTTTTAGTTCAGGTTCCAGTCAGATAGACAAATAATTGGATTTGGTCTGATAGTGTGAATGTAGCCTTACTATAGGGACAAACTGGAGCAACAAGGGTGATACTGTGATATTCATGTATCAAATCCATAGTGGGGTTTGAATTCACAGTCTGTTGATAACTTCTAGATCTTATCCACTAAGCCACACAACCCATATAGATACAAGATATAAAAAAAATTAGGGCTATTGAAGTTAACGCATGGAATTAATTGTATGTTTAACAGAACATTATTTAATTTATTATTATTATTATTATTTTAATGTCACTGAACCTCCCACAAATGAAACATTTATGTTATTTACTATGATAATGCTGCGTTCCAGACAATCCGTAACTCGTGTTTTTCAAAACTTCTACCCGTGAAAGTGCACTGGAATGGCAGTCAATCCTGTGACTTCCCACCCGTGAACTCGTACTAGATCGATGTACTCCCAGTTCTGTGCTCTAACATCACATAGCCCGCAAAACAACAATGGCAGCCCCTACGGATGCGGTGTTTATGCAAGTAGTACACGGTGAGAAATAGACTTTAGGACAATATAACGTTGCAATCAAATTAATAATAATATAATAATGATAAATAATACACACACGATTATGTATTATAATGTTATGAGTCTAAGCCCCATACGGTGCGCCATGCATGCTACCACAATTCCTTGCGCTCAGGCAGTTTGGCATGACTTGCCTGAAACGCTACAAAGTCGCGAGTCGTGGTTTGAAGTCATGACTTACGGGCTCAAAAACCTGCCTGGAACGCAGCATAAGTCCACAAAATTATGACAGATTTGCATTTAGTTAAGTTAATTTCCTGTGTATTTAAAATTTGTTTGAATTGATTGTTCTGATTTTTTAAAAGTGCTTTAACAAGTTAACAATTTAAAATATATATTATGATTACTTATTCCATATTTTACTGTACATTTCTTATAAATAAATAATATGTGTGGATATATGTAAATTGAACGTCAAATTGGTTTCTTGGTAGCATTGGTTGCTTATTTGTAGTAATGTACAAAATTATTATTAGAATCTTAAAAAAATCCAATAATAATAATAAGATGATTATTATTTTGCCTCAATAACTATGATTACCAATAATATTGTGTTTTTTATCTTATTGAAATTGGTTAAGCTTTAAGCATTTTGCGTTGACATAAATGTATTCATAATAGAATATTATGATAATTTCTGTCAAATTACCTGTGTGTGTGTGTGTATATATATATATATATAGTTGTGCTCAAAATTATTCATACCCTTTGTAAATATGACCAAAGAAGGCCGTGAAAATAAATCTGCATTTTTAATCCTTTTGATCTTTTATTTTAAAAATTTACAAAAATCAAACCGTTCATTGGTGAATAAGAATTTTAAATGGGGGGGAAATCTCATTATGACACAAATGCTTTTCTTCATTTTGTACTTAGGGACTCATTTTTGTGTTGATTTTGATGTTTGTTTTGGATCATTGTCCTGATGGAAGATCCAACCACGGCACATTAGAAGAGTTCTAGCAGAGGCTGTCAGGTTTTGATTTTTTTATCTTTTGCTGTTTGATAGAATCCATGATACCATGTATCTGAACAAAATGTCCTGGATCTCCGGCAGAAAAATAGGCCCACAACATTAACGATCCAGCAGTATATTTCATTGTACACATGGGGTACTTTTTATCCGTGTGTGCACCAAACCAATCTTGAGTGTTTGCTGCCAAAAAGTTCTCTCTTTTTTTTCCATCTGACCATAGAACCCATCCTGTTTGAAGTTCCAGTAGTGTCAGTTACTTTTTAAACATTCTATGGTCAGATGAAACAACAAAAAAAATTGCTTTTTAGCAGCAAACACTCAAGATTGGTTTGGTGCATACAGGAATAAAAAGTACCCCATGTCCACAATGAAATATACTGCTGGATCTTTAATGTTGTGGGCCTATTTTTCTGCTGGAGGTCCTGAACATATTGTTCAGATACATGGTATCATGGATTCTATTAAATACTAACAGATAAAAAAATCAAAACCTGACAGCCTCTAGAAATCCTATAATGGGCCAAGATTGGATCTTCCATCCTGACAATGATCCAAAACAAACATCAAAAACACACAAAAATGTTTCACTGAGCATAAAATGAAGCTTCTGCCATGACCATCCCAGTCCTCTGACCTGAACCCTAAAGAAAATGAGTGGGGTGAACTGAAGAGAAGAAGCACCAACATGAAACAGGGAATCTGAAGGATCTGGAGAGATTCTGTATGAAGGAATGGTCTCTGATCTCTTGTCAGGTGTTCTCCAAACTCATCAGGTATTGGTGTGAAGACTCAGAGCTGTTCTCTTGGCAAAAGGAGGTTGCAAAAAGTTTTGAATAAAAGGGTATGGTTAATTGTGAGCAATGTGTATTAGAGAAAAACATTTATTTCATAATGAGATTTTCCCCCCATTTAAAATTCTTATTCACCAATGAACGGTTGGATTTTTGTAGATTTTTAAAATAGAAGATCAAAAGGATTAACAATGCAGATTATTTTCACAGCCTTCTTTGGTCATATTTACAAAGGGTATGAATAAATTTGAGCACAACTGTGTGTGTGTATATATATATATATATATATATATATATATATATATATATATATATATATATATATATATATATATATATATATATATATATATATATATATATATATATATATATATAATATATATATATATATATAATGAATACAACAATTAATTATTCCATCTCTAATATAGATATAATATGTTTGTACATATTAAATTAATACATACTACTCAGAGGCATTCATTTGATAACTGTTTGGTCATGTTTATTAATAATGCCATAAGTAAAGTGCTTATATCAGTGTGCATGCATAGGTGTTGCTTTATACGTGGGTGTAGTGATGGATCGTGTCAGCTCTGTGTTTACCTAGTTGGTGATTTGGATGTGCTCGTGGCAGAGGCGTGGAGCAGGCCAGGATGGATGAGGTTGCCATGGTTGAGTGAGTACACATGGTCCTCATGCACTCCATCATGGCCCTAGCTGCAGCTCATCGCCCCCCAGAGGCCGACACTTGTGTTGCTAATGCGTTTCTTAATTACACAAACTTAGGAAATTGCCATTACAGCACAATACTGTCACTTAGCGGGTTGGAGTATTCATGTTCACTTAGTTTGCAGTTAAAGCATTCTCAAGAAATGAATAATTGTGACTTTAATTGTGAGTAATTGTGAAAGTGTGATTGTACTGATTGACATTAATAGGTGTAAAGTTCAAGAAAACAATGCAAAGATACAATGTTCGAACAGGCTGTGCTCTATAATATGGACTGTTCATTGGTGTTAGTCTTAGCAGCGGCCTTGCTCTCGGTCATGTGAGTGTGTTTCTATCAGTGCACAATGTGTTATAAAAAAGAGCCTGAGAGAGATTTGGTGTGTGTGTGGTTTGTGTATGTGTGTGGCGTAAGGGACAGGAGGGGCAGAGCAGAAATCAAATCACTTAATTGCTGCATTTTTCATCTCCATCTTTTGTTTTATGGCAGAGCGGGGCTCTAGAGTAGCCGCATGTGATTCATGGTTGTCAGGCAAGCAGCGAGCAGCGCCATCCCTCACCAGGCAGCGCCGGCCCTGCACCACACCAGCGCTATTACCCAGATGAATATGACTGCTCTGCTTCATACTCCCCAAAGCCCACACACCCAAAGAGCTAATGCTAACGCTGAGCACAGCTACTGGGACAACAAACTGTGTGTGACAGAGGAATGAAAAGAAAGAAATAAAAAAGTGGGGATGACAGAAAGACTAATTAAGACATTTCATGATGAAATCTCCTGTGTGTACAAATAGGATAATTAAGTTTTAGGTTATAAAACAGATAGTTCTGGTCCTTGGTTTGATGCTAATTGGTCAGCAGTCTATGATGCGGAACACCTGCTAACTAGCCAAGGCATCATGTATCGTTTCTTTTTGAGGTTTTGTTAAGCGTGACCTGGGTTCAAATCCTGACCTAATATTTAGTTTTTCTAGCAAACAAAGTGAAATTGCAGTCAGTAATCATGCTTTTTGATTGTAAAAAAGCAGTTTTGGTATTAGTCTGGTTTAATTTCATGTAGACAAACTTGTATAGAATTTTAATGTCAGCCATTTATTAATTTAATAAGTCCACAATATAACAGTACATTCGTAATTTTAGGTATGTGAATGTGTGATTTCTGCCACAAACTTTTTTCTTAATAATTTTTAAATAGAATTTTATTAAATTTTAAAAACATTTGAATATCTAGCAGTGCATATCTGCGCTCTATATTTGCTCAATAATGTTTTAAACAAAATTAATGTATTTAAAGGGGTGGTTGATTATGATTTCACTTTTTTAACTTTAGTTTGTGTGTAATGTTGCTGTTAGAGCATAAACAACATCTGCAAAGTTAGGATGTTCAAAGTTCAAAGCCAGATATTTTCTTTTAAAGAATTCTCTGTTTAAAGATACAACAAACGGCTGGTAGGGACTACAACGAGCTTCTTTCTGGGTTGGTTACATCACTAACCCTAAAATTTACATAAACCCTTCCACCAAGAACAGGCAACAAAGGGGTGAGGCCGAGTTATTGCAATACAATACGTACCACAAATGCAATGTCATAAAAGCAAGATGACAACAAGACAAGTTATAACCGTAATTAAACTAAACTATACTATTTCTATCTTCACGCATTCTCTGGCTCTGTAGGCATCTTACAACAGTTCCCACGCGAGCAATTTATAGATTATCATAACAGAATATGCTAATTAATGACTTTAAGATAGTTAACTTCACATCAGCTACATAAATTCATCAACTATCCGTTCAGAAACGTCCTGTTGCATTCTACAAGTTTTCACTTCTTCTTGAGACTCCATTATTGTCCGACACCAGTTTGAACATAAAAGGCTGAACAGTTTCTGACATTTTCAGTGTGTTTGCGTGAGGTAACGTTAATCAGAGGTGCCAAGAGGAGCTCCTGAAACTCCGCCCTCTTCTTGTGAGCAGCAGCTCATTTGCATTTAAAGGGACACACATAAAAACTGAGTGTTTTTGCTCACCCTCAAAAAGTGACCAATATAACCCACTATAAAAATTATCTGTTGGGTATTTTGAGCTAAAACTTCATATACACACTCTGGGGACATTATTTAAAGAGACTTATTTTACATCTTGTAAAAGTGGCATTATATGACCCCTTTAATATTTTTATTACGAATTATACCTGCAAACTAGTCACAGAGCTCACATGAACTGATCATCTCTTCTGATTTACAGCACAAAAATGAACATCAGAAGGTATGTTGAAAGATACAGTACAACAGAAATCCGTATCATATCACATGTAATCACTGAGTGTTTCAACCGTGGAAAGACATCAGTAAAACCACTTGTAAACAATGTCATTTAATATCACATTTATCTCAGAAAAGCCATTCTATGTCCAAAAACCTCCTTAGTCAGATTTGTCAGGAAATTTGACTAAATATGTGCACTATATTGCATATTCATTGTTTTTTTACTTAACCTGTTCTTCAATATCTGTAAATGCATCCATTTTATGACAGCAATCATTTAAAGGTACAATATGTAATAATTTTGTCCGCTAGAGGTCACTAGAAGCCTATTCAAAACAAAGGTGTAGCTTGAGCGGAATCTTGAGACATGTGGTCTCCACCTCAACGGACGGTGCAAAAGAATAGGGATTGATTCGGGAAGAAATCATGTTCATGAATGCGAATATTAACATTACATTTTTTGCTGCTAGATTTTTTGAGCCAATCAGCTGAGCCATAAATGCCATGTGACTAATGACTCTGGAATGTGATGTTACTAAAAATAAAGCTGCATCTGATTGTGCTATGTTAGCTATTTGTCAAAATAGTGTTTTTCGCGTGGTAAAGTATGGTACTCGAAAAAAATCATGAAAATTGATTTAAACAATAAGACTAAATGTGTTGAGCTAATATAACAACAATTCGTTTTCTGTCTATAAATATATCAAAACAGATATCCCCATGTTTATTAAAACGTGTAATGTATTAAAGCGTCTTTGATGTTTTCATGGTTTCTACAAAATAAGACCGGAAACTGAGGGTAACGCAGTCATGACGCAATTGACAGGCGACTCCTCACACGTCCCAGAGCCTTGGTTAAAATTGCAATTTTCTCACGATTTACAAATAGTTGGAAACATTTGGGATATTGTAAGTACTCAAGTGATCAAAATATATAACACTGGCCTCGTGGTTTTTGGATATTTTACTGCAAAAATATTACATATTGCACCTTTAAATGTTTATATAAAAAAATAGAAACATAATTGTCATAATAAAATGTATTATAATGCTATTATAAAAACTTTCTTATGTGTAATTTAAATGTGAGCAGCCTACAAATCAATTAATTTTAACCTTTAATATTATAATGTTTATTATAGTTTACAGGATTAGTTGAGAGAGATTTTTTTCTTTGAGGAAATTTGCCGTATGGACATGATAGTCCCCAAATTAATCAATATCGAATCAAATTTAATCAAATCTCAAGCTTGTGAATTGAAATTGAATCGAATTGGGAAATTTGGGTCAATGCCCAGCCCTGGTGTCAATAAATGTTTTATTTTTGTGTTTCTGTAAGCTATAATATCTACTTTTTCCACGAGTTAACAGTCATGGTGTTGTCTGTTGCTGTGAGTCAGACTTCAGGTCAGGTAGAATCTGCTGTGAAGGTGCTTCTCCTGTTTAAATCAATAGACTTGTCTTTCTGAGCGGCGTCCCTTTTCTTCAACGAGCTCAACTCTTGCACACTGAGAGTGTGGAAGTGTGTGTGTGCCAGCTGTGAATGTGTACAGCAGGGAGTGCTGGTCAGTGCAGCAGCTTTCATCAGCCTAGAAAGAGAGGGAAGGGCTTTTGTCAGTGAGTTTGCCTCCCTTTTGGCTTTGTACGCAGACATTTTAAGAGGGAGAAACCTCTGTGCCGGGTTCAGCTCCTTTCTTTTCCCCCTCATTTGTTTGCAATAGAACTTCAAACAACATGACAGTTGTTTATTTGAAGCTGGTCGAAGGTTCTGGAGCTATTGTGGTGGAGGATGTTACGGCAGTTCCATTCATCCCAATGGCAGTTGCTCGGTTGGCGCAAAACTGCCCAGAAGTATGTGATTTGAAATCTTTGCTCAGTCGGTTCTGCTGCCAGATTTTTTGAGCCAATCAGCTGAGCCATAAATGCCATGTGACTAATGGCTCTGGAATTTGATGTCAGTGCTGACTGGCTGATGGCAGCGCAAGTACGTGCACTGCTGAGCTGTGACTTCAAAGGCAGCAGACAGAGAGAAAGTCCATTTCGTACTTTAAACATTCCTCCAAAGAAATCATTACTCTTTCTCTCATTTCTTCTTTCAAAAATCTCATGGAAGGGTGAGGACATTGCTGTGTGTTTCTGTTTAATAAGGGGACTGGTGTTTTCCTGCATAAAAGGAAAAGGTGGCAATCTGAACACCTTTACCTCAAGACAGCACTTGATTCAATTTTCTGATTTTGTGACAATTATTGATGGGGAGTTACTAAATGTATAGTTTTAATTGAAGGTATAAGATTTTTATTAGCATAACCGTAGCACAGCTAAAATAAAGTGTAACTATTACATTGAAAAATTAATCTTAAAAAATAAATGTTGCATTTGGCAACTACCTCAAATAAAATAGTTACTAAAATGACTAGACTGAAAATTATATAATATGTGTATGTGTCTTTTTTTGCAACGGTAAAATGTCATGGTAATTGGAAAAAAGTGCATAATCCAACAATAATATTAGTAATACGATCAGTACATTGCCCCAATAAATTTAATTATCAATAATATTGCATCTTTTATCCTATATAAATCAGTTAAACTGTGAGTGTTTTGAGTTGGCATTAAGGTGTAACTTTATTTATTTAAAAAATATATATTTTATTTTATTTGTTTTGCCACAGTAGTCATGGTCAATTTTTGTAAGGGTGGTGATGATTAAAACATCTCTAATTTATGTTTTTTAAAAATTCTTCTTTAAAATTTTTGGGACTATTTAATAAGATTTCAACTAGCAGAAGCATTTGGGAATCCAATAGGATTTTGTAACAGAGAACTCTGTTGAATTCAAATGGGTCGATTCACACCACGCTTTCCACTGGTTCACCACTGTGCAGCTGGTTCAGTCAGAAAGTTGTTTGTCCCACTTTTGGACTATTTGCATTTTGGTGTTTCCCACATATAACAGAAAATGGCAGTTCTCCAGAAGAGAACAATTTTGCAACCACACTGGCATAACCTGCTACAAAATTTAGTTGGACTGAGAGAATTTCTCTGTCTAGAACCCTACTACTTCTTACTACCTGCTTATAGTGTAGTGAACTGTTTTTTTAAAGGGTAGCTTAACTTTTTAAAAACTGCTTTACATTATGAGTATAGCTTAACAAGCTGCAGTTTCAAAGTAGTTTCCCCAACACCAGTGACAGTGAAACAACAAAGGCACATGTAGCTGCCCCTTGGCACGCACATACTCATGCAGGATATCACATTTCCTGATGGAGAATCAACTCACACACACTTATTTTAGTGGAGTTTCTTCACAGGAGGTGTGTTTGGACACTCAATCCTTAAATATTCACCTGAAGGTCAAAAGAAGAGATATATTTTGATGTTCATATCATGCTCTCTAGCTGCATACTCATACATGTTTGTTTGTTATCCCTGATGCTCAACTCTCAATGTCATGGGTTTGTGTGTGTAAATAGTATTGTATTTTCAATGTGCCTTATCCAAAATGCCATGTGGTTAAGTGGCCTGCTCCTAGGAGTCCTTATTATCCAAGTAATTCATCACTCCTTACCACACACACACACATACACACACACACACACACACACACACACACACACACACACACACACACACACACAGCTGGGACCAAAACACCACTAATACGTTGTTTACTCTACTCAACTGTCACAGTCCAAAAGGAAAGAGAAAGAGAGAGAAAATGAAGTCGGACCATCACAGGACTGAATGGAGAACTTAATCAGTAGACTTATGGAACTAAATCTGAGAGAGTTTATAATGAGCGGATGTACGGCAAGACTCACACTCATACTCTCAGTAATGATGAACATGTTGTCCATCTGAGACTTATCCATGCCCTCTTATCTTTCTCAAGCTGTCACACACACTCTGGACCATAAGACTTTACTCTCTATGCATTTTTTATACATACCATTATACACTACCATTCAAAAGTTTGGGTTGGTACGATTTTTTAATGTTTTTGAAAAAGCTCTCTTATGCACACCAAGGCTGCATTTTTTAAATAAAAAATATATAGTAAAAGCAGTATTGTGAAATATTATTACAATTTAAATACATGTTTTCTCTTTGAATATATTATAAACGTAATTTATTCCTGTGACGGAAAAGCTGATTTTGTGTGTGTGTGTGTGTGTGTGTGTGGAAATTGACATACATTTTTTAGGGTTCTTTGATGAACAGAAAGCGTAAAATAACATTTATTTTAGTAGTAGACTTACTATGTAAGTCTTTACTGTCACTTTTGGTCAATTTAATGTGCCATTGCTGAATAAAAGTATTAATTAAAATAAAAATAAAATACTGACCTCAAACTTTTGAATGGTAGTGTATAATTCATCAAAATATCATCAGCATTCTAGGGTTATATGTAAGAATTATTTGGTAATACTTTTGTTCTCTTTATATCTGTTACAGAAATTACCATACTGGCACTGTGTATGTGTTCCTGGTGCATCGAGCTGTGGTGCTCATTTGGATGAAGCAGATTTGAGTCCAATCTTTCGACCCTCCAAAAAATTTTCTGTCATTTTATTCTGTAAGTGTCAAATATAAGAAGCAAAAACCCAAAAAAGTCTCACACACACACACACACACACGTTTGTTTTTGTGAATTGTGGGGACATTCCATTGGTGTAATGGTTTTTATACTGTACAAACTGTATTTTCTATCCCCTACCCCTAAACCTACCCATCACAGAAAACTGTGCACATTTTTACTTTCTCAAAATAAGTCATTCTTTATGATTTATAAGCCTTTTGAAAAATGGGGACATGGGGAAATGTCCTCATAAGTCACCCTCCCCTAGTAATACTTATGTCATACCCATGTCATTATACAAATTTGTGTCCTGATATGTCACAAAAACATGCACATTCAAATTGCTATGCTGATTATACAATGTGTAAAGTTCAGAATTAAGTACAGTATTTGGTATGGTACTGAATATGTCCCCCTTTTGCTTTTGGCAGTGGCACAAATTGTCTTATTTTAATATGCATACAGTCATCGATATTTCTTATTTCATGTCATAACACTTCTTTATATTAAATTTTTTCAAAATCTTTGTTTATTTCTAGGTTTTGAATAGCAAATGTCCAATGTAGTCTCAGACTTTTGGACCTTTATCTTAAATGAATTTATATAATGGCATCAAACATATATCTCAGAGCAACTGCGCTGTGTACGATGCGACTGCTCTCTTTCTCAGCTCTCGCTGTCATAAGACACTTCACTGTAATGTCAGCTAGCAGAGCAACAGCGCAGCATCAATAGCTAGTGTCACTCACAGTGCTGTTTGAATCAGCAGCCCTGTCAGACGACTGTTGTTCTCTCTGATTTTACATGTGTCACCAACACCGACATCTGATGCCATCACTCCACACAGCCAACCGGCACAGACGCTGAGTACACAAAGATATAACAGAGCGCAGTTGATTCAGTGGCCTTGTTTTCCAACAGTTACATTTTTTGTAGCTTTTTATTCATCATAGCGCTTACTGACCAGAGCACAGAAAAACCTGTTCTCAAGACAAACATGCCATCAAAGTTTTGGCACAGTTACAACTGTGTTCCCACAAGGCTGTGCAGTGACATTTGGCATCAAGTCTATTTAGTTCCAAAGCCCATAGAGTATTGTTGCTGTGTAGAGTTCTCCTAACAGCTGGATTCATGTTAAACCCAGCTGTTATTAACCCTTAGTGAGGTGTGGGCCATATCCAGGGGCATTTTGTTTTGAAAAGTGAAGGATAATATATTAAAGACTTTATGTCCCAGTATGACTTTCTTTTAATCATGACAACTCTCTGAATAGTTTTAGCATGTTATGGCAATATTAATGTATTTGATCTTGGTGGATAAGATCTGCTACGCTGCTGCTGCTAAATATTGGTAAATCTGTTAGGGACCATAGATAAAATATCTGCTGAAAGTGAGCTGTTATGTCAGGGCACTCTTTCATCAGGAAAAAAATATCCCACCTTTTAATAGTCAAGCCTATTTATAGGATAAACCAGGTCAGTAAACTATGATGGCAAAAAAACATCGTCCAGCCCTACTTTGAGCTCTGTTGAGTGGATTTGTAAACACCACTGATTGGCCATTGTTTTCATGAGCTCAACATATATGTCTGTGATTGGCTACAATGATCAACGTACGGGATCGTTTGAAAGCACACAGAAATGTTTGAATTTGAAAGCGGGAGCCTTTCAAACCTGTGTATATCTGTGTAAGCACTCGGTGAAGAGCATCACTGATGTCTATTTATTACAGTGTTGATCATTGTAGCCAATCACAGACATATCTGATGAGCGCGTGAACACGGGTTTACGAATTCGCTCAACAGCGAATATTAACTTAGTATTAACTTAGTACCGAAGTCGGTGCTTTTGACAACACTATTACAGACTGTATGTAAAGTAACCTATCACTCAACATGACTTAACTAGATGCAGCTCACAATTTGACTTTATTTATTTACTCTGAGGAGGAAACATCTTCTATATGTACCTGATTTTCTTAGAGGCAGACGTTAAGAAGGCACTAGCATTGCCAGCTACGGATTATTCTCTTTTCACTGCAGCCAATCCAAACTAACCTTTTTGCACTTATTTAGGGTGTATGTGTTATTGGGGTACGTCACTGTGCATCACCAGCTTTGTATTCAGCTATATTGGCAAATACATGTGAGGGTTCTTGTCAGTGGGAGGGTGCGATTTCGGCAGAGATTGTTGAAGGCTGATTTGGGGGGAAGGGAGCGGGGGGTTCGAGGTGGTGAGTATGGAGCTGACAGGAGGTTGGATGGGAGAGAGCCTGAGGGGGGCTTGGCAGGGGGCCTGGCGTTGACCCAACATGGGCCCACTGGTCTTTGATGCTCCTGGGCTTCCAGGGCAGCTGGGGGTGGGAGTGGGGGGAGAGCGAAACATGTTTGGGGGGAGTGGGGAGGTTACCTGTGGATCTGCCGACCTTCAGCGCGGAGTAGGGAGAGGAGGCTTTGAAGTGAAGCCAGGTTGAAGAGCAGCATCGATCGCCAGGGAGCAGAAAGAGAACGAGAACGAGGGAGTTGAAGCCTGAGATATAGATATTGAGGATGGCACAAGAAATAGAGGGGAGGGGATGGGAGGAATATGAAAGAGGGATGGTGAGGGTGAGATGACGAGACAGCACTGTAAAATATAAGGCATATTTAGCTCTTCACTGGGGTGTCGAGATATATTTCACCACACTGGATGGATATCTGTGTTTTATTTGTTTATTTTTGGCCTTTTGCCACTCAATTGAAAGGTGAGAGAGTGATCATAAAAATGATAGGGAGAGAGATAGAGGATCAGGAAATGTTGCAATCCAGAATCATACTTGCTCCGACATGTTGAGCTGTGGTACTACAAGTGAAAATGCTACAAGTTAATTTAATCATCACATCATTATAAAGCAAAAGTGAAAATGGGATAATATGAGATTTACTAAAGACTAAATTTTACAGTAAAAAATGATTAATGTTTTTAAAGATTAACTTCATATGAGCATTAGCTGATAGCAAAGGTAATCTAATTGTAAAAACAGGTGAAATGAGACCCAATGAAATGCACAATATCAGCATATTTTCAGCATATAAGTATATAAGTATGGGATCAAAACGAAAGAACACTTATTCAGCAAGGATGCATTTAATTGATCAGTTGGGACATTAAATACTTTTACACGATGTTGTAAAATCCAACCCGATCTCACAGGAAGTTGTAACTATTTTATAAGATGGCAATTTTGAATGAATTTGTACAAAGTGAATCGTACAAAAATTTACTATTATTAGAAAAAATAAGCATAAAAGTCCACTCCTAATCCCACCCCTAAACATACTCATCATTTGGGGGGTAAACAGAAAACGTACAAATGAGATTGTATACGAATTCATACGAATTAGCCACCAATACACCAAAGTGTAAAATAGTTACAGAATGCCATGAGATTCAGCTTTGCCATCACATGAGTAAATTACATTTTAAAATGTATTAAAATTGAAAACGGGTATTTTAAATTTTAATAATACCCCAAACATTTGAATGGTACTACATTCAATTTCAAAAATACAAATATATTAATAATATCTGTAATGGTATTGATATATCATGCATTGCTAAATCCTTACTTAGACAAAAAGATATTTGTGTAAGACATATCCAGATGTGGAGAAACTAAGATTTTATGGTTTTACTCCGACAGAGATCACCTTAGAGTTGTTGTCGCTTAATGACTCTAATGTATGGAAATAGAGCTGGAATGTCATCTCTTAATGTGCCTGAGCAGATGTTCTTAGTGTGTGTGTGTGTGTGTGTGTGTGTGTGTGTTGGGGGAAGCGCTAGAGGAATAAAGTCAGTTATGCTGAGTACTGGAAGTCTGGCTGTGCAGGAGCAGATCAGAAGCATGCTGTGCCCAGGCTCCCCCTCCCCTCTCTGGCTTCACATTTCTCTGCACAGGTCCCTGCTGAGATATGACTCCCACCGCACACCCGGCTCCACTCATGAATCCAATCCTAACCCAGTCATGATTTTTCCATTGGAAGAGATCCTGAGATCCTTTCTTCTGCATGGAACCTCAAAACACAAACACTAAGCTTGCCTGTAGACTGGTGGGTCTCAACCGGTTTTGTTTAAGAGCCCATATATTACATTGGACATTAAGTGACAACTCAACACAGAACAGTATTCATTCATTCATTCATTCATTCATTCATTCATTCATTACACTTTATGGCCTGGGCAAATCAATAGGGTAAATATCCATCCATCCATCCATCCATCCATCCATCCATCCATCCATCCATCCATCCATCCATCCATCCATCCATCCATCCATCCATCCATCCATCCATCCATCCATCCATCCATCCATCCATCCATCCATCCATCCATCCATCCATCCATCCATCCAGTCCAAATCCTGTGCAAATCAATGGGATGTATGTGAAAGTTTTATTATTTGCATTTTTATATATGCATAATTATTATTAGTTCACATCATTTAAATGTACAGGACATATGTGGAAGTGTATTTATTAATTATTTTTTTCCCCTGCTGTCTGTGACTATCAAATCGGTGGCCCACCAGTTGAGAACTACTGTTGTCTAGATAATGACTTCATGAACGTCTGCAGTGTTTCCCCCTTCTCAAAGTATCTTTGCTTCTCGAGTGTCAATCAGATTGCTTCTAGAGCTGAATGTTTTCATGGCTTTTGGATCTCTGCTGGGATAAATGGCCCATCGTCAGGCCCGTCTCTGCGAGACAGTCTCTTCCCAAATTAAACAGGCAGCAGCTCAGCTGTGAGCACTGAGAGTGTGAGCGAGCAAGAAAAGGAAAAGAGAGAAAAAGTGCTTGTAGGGAAGGGGCAATTTCCCAATGTAATCTGAGGAGGTTCATTACTCTTTTCTCTAGCTCACCTCACCCCTGCTGCCCTCTAAAACCGTATTTGTCTCTCTCTCACTCTCTCTCTTTAAGCCCCCCCTCCAGCTGTGCGTCTCTCCCTCCACGCTCCAGGCCTCTGCCCATCTCCCTATTCACACCTCCGTCCCTACTCCCTTAATTATGATGTCATCTTTATGGGACTGTCACGGCAGGGTGAGATAAAGAACGAGGCGCTCGGCAGCATGTAAAGCACTGTAGGGTGTCTGGCACAGATGGGCTCGCCGCAAAGAAAAGACTCCATTTTAGACGGACGCTTAATTACTGAGAGAAGGATTGTGAAAGCAGAAATGAGAGAAAGACTGCGAGAGAGAGAGAGAGACAGACAGAAGGGAGTCTGGGGGTGGAAAAGGGGGTTTTGGTGGTAGATGATTTTTTTTCCACTTGCAATATCAGCCTGGCACTTGCTTATCTGCGCTATTTATTCACTAAAATGAGAAATATGGATTTTTAAAATGCTATCCAATATCTTAGCTTGATAGAACTGCTTTAATGACTCAATTGCAGCTAGTTTAGGGATGTAATGCTCAAGCTGCCTGTCTTTTTATATAAGTTAACGTCTGTTTTCTTTGACTCTGTATGTCTGCAACCAATAGGATCACTTGCAGAACCAGTGTACCTTCTGTTACTCTCTGTTAAAGTAATTGATTTCACATTGAAAAGTTGCCAGCCAAAATCAAGCAAATTACGCATGCCGGCTGTAGGTGTTAGTGTGAGATTTTAAGATGTTGTTGGGGGTTGCATATTAGGACGGTTGCCGCTCCTACCCCAGAGTCGGTCCTATTTAATGGACTGCCGTGAAATCATAATTGCGTGTTTATGAACAAACCAGCTGGCTGTGGCAGAGGGTAATTGTTTTCCTACACACTTATGCTCGGCGTTCATGTGTGAGAGTATGCCTCATTGAAGTTACAAGCTGAAAAATAAAATGTATAGAATATAGGTTTTCATTTGTTTTGTTTTTTTTAAATGTTATAAGAGTAGTCTGGGTTCAGTACAAGTTAAGCTCAATCAACAGCAATGTTATTAATGGCGTATTGTTGCTGTTATGTTGATTACCACTAAAACTAACCTCCACTTCTCCTTTTCTTTGAAAAAAAAAAAAAAAACAGCAAAAATCTTAAGTTCTGTAAACATTAAAATACTTATTGTTTCAATAGTATAGCCACAGGATACAATATAAACAACATGCATGTTATCATGACTTTAGTGTAAAAAAATGCTTACTAACCTTTTTTGAGTAGCTTTAGAATTTTGTCACCATGTCAGTGTAACACTGTAAATCCTAAAACGACTTTAAAAATTATTTAAACAGCTCTACTGCTCAAATAATACAATATAATAATTCAAGTAATTGCTTTTTTTTAAATTTCACATTTCTGCTTTTAAGTGCTCCAATAATTGGCCCTATTTACTTCCAATGTAAGTACCTCACAGTGACCTTGTAATTTCAGCAAAATAAATCAAAATTTGTGGTAATCAACATTATGCTACAAATACTGTTGATTGAGCTTAAATTGTATTGACCTTGAGAATATTCCTTTAAACCTTTCAATTCCCACCTTCTAGCTCACCCATTCATCTACTAGCCACCCACCCTCCATCCATACTGGAGCCTAATGACTCCTATTTACCCCCATTTACCGGTTTCATTTAAATGCTGTGTGCTGGGAGTGAAAGGGTTAATTGGAGATCTCGCTCAGGGGTTAGTTCGATGACTCCCTGCCCTTATCGGCATTGGCGGTGACCTGCCGTTGACTAGTCCACCACAGCCAACCCCTCCCCTGTCCTGCTGTATTGATGGAGGATCCATCCTTTGGGAGCCTTCTCTGACACTGACCCCTTGCTCATATGTACTGTCTACATCACAGCTGTCTCCAACCTGAAGACACTGATGGATGCTTGCGGTAGAAGCGTCCTGACCCACTGCACACCCTCTTTCTCCCTGACACCAGCCTGGAGTTATTGGCAGGCTTGTATTGATAGTGCCTTTGACCTGACACTGCTCGGCCCATCATGTCCTAAATCACAGCAGATCATTACAGATGCACGACAAGTTGACGCCAACTTTGATCTGTTGTAGCGCTGCATATACTTGTTGGGGGGTAAATTTTTTTGGGGGAAATGTTAGCCTCTCACCCTCTCATTTGTTTCTCCACTAAAAGTAAGTAATGTATGCAAAATATATTCATCCAGATAATTTGCATCTTTTTATCAACAGGTACTTGATATCTGATTAGTGATATTAGTGAAGGTTTTGTTCACTGTTTCTGATATCAGATAGCCACTTTGCGTAACCAGGATGAAGTATATTTGCTTGAAAACAAAAAGGAGTCTGGGGGCAGTCATGGCCTAATGGTTAGCGTGTACGACAAGTAACCCAAAGGTTGCTGGTTCGATTCCAGCACCGGCAGGAAATAACTGAGGTGCGCCTAGAGCAAGGCACGTAACCCCTAATCACTCCCCAAGTGCCACAGCATGGCTGCATGGTTTGCAGTGAGTATAAGCATAAGCATGAGCATAATGCCTTTTCAGCACTCTGTGAAGAAATTTGAAGACCTAGAAGGAAAATGGGAGGCCTTGAAGAAGAACAAGGGGCGAAGGAGTAAAATACACCAGAAAAACAAAGAAGAATGTTGCTTGGATCATCATAAATATCTAGATCAGATCTCAGTTTTGTTCTAAGTTCACTTACTTTACAGTACAGTAATTTCACTTTTTAACATTCTGCTTTTACGTCTGCAAGAACTTTGTCTGAAGGATATGTCAGAATGTCAGCATGATCTAGATCATTTTTTCAGTTTTTCAGTTCTCATCAGCAGCACTGTAATTTAACATTTTAAGACTAAAAACACTGTTCTGTGTTCTCGTTTTTAACCTAATTCACAGTTTACAAATGGTCTTGTATAATTATTAATTATGTGCTATTATGGTCATGAAGACAGAATTTCAATGTAATTGAACACACTCTAAATTTACTCCAATGTCAGCGAAATTTGGTTTGTTTCCATTTCTTATGAAGGAGAGCTGCATGGGTGGGTGAGAACAGCAGATTTCAAAAGTCTAAAAATGAGGGCCACCCTAATATAGACCTTAGGTTTGATGCCATATTTAGATTAAGTAACTTAGCATGGAATTTTCTGACCAGTGATTTGAGATCATCATATCATGTGATCATGTGACACTAAAGACTGGAGTAATGATGCTGAAAATTCAGCTTTGATCACAGAAATAAATTACACTTTACTGTATATTGACATAGAAAACAGCTGTTTTAAATTGGAATAATATTTCACAATATTACTGTTTTTGTTTGTATTTTTAATCAAATAAATGCAGGCTTGGTCAGCAGAAGATACTTCTTTTAAAACATTAAAAAATCTTACTGACCCCAAACTTTTGAACGGTAGTGTATATATATAATATATATATATATATATATATATATATATATATATATATATATATATATATATAATATATATATATATATATATATATATATATATATATATATATATATAATATTCAGCACATCCCACAGATGCTTGATTAGATTAAAACCTAGTTAATTTGGAGGCCAAGTCAATTTGTTGTGCTCCACAAACCATTGCTGAACAATTTTTGCTTTGTGGCAGGGCGCATTTTCCTGCTGAAAGAGGTCTCAGCCACCAGGAAATACCGTTTCCATGAAAGGGTGTACATGGTCTGCAGCAATGCTTAGGTAGGTTGTATGTGTCAAAGTAGCATCTACATGGATGGCAGGACCCAAGGTTTCCTAGCAGAACATTGCCCAAAGCATCAGACTGCCTCTGCCGGCTTGCCTTTTTCCCATAGTGCATCCTGGTTCCATGTGTTCCCCAGGTTAGCGAAGCACACGCACCCAGCCATCCACATGATTCATCAGACCAGGCCACCATCTTCCATTGCTCTGTGGTCCAGTTCTGATGCTCACGTGCCCATTGTTGAATACAGAGGACACTTTTCGCTTTCGGCAGTGGACAGGGGTCAGCATACGCTAAAACTGCGATGCACTGTGTATTCTGACACCTTTCTATCAGAACCAGCATTAACTTCTTGAGCAATTTGAGATACAGTAGCTCATATGTTGGATTGGACCACACGGGCCAGCCTTCACTCCCCACATGCATCAATGAGCCTTGGCCGCCCATGACCCTGTCGCCGGTTCACCACTGTTCCTTCCTCGGACCACTTTTAATAGATACTGACCACTGCAGACCGGGAACACCCCACAAGAGCTGCAGTTTTAGAGATGCTCTGACCCAGTCGTCTAGCCATCACAATTTGGCCGTTGTCAAACACTTGCTCAAATCCTTACGCTTTCCCATTTTTTGCTGCTTCTAACACATCAACTTTTATATATATATAATTCTAATATATATATAAATTCTGTATATAATTCTCTGAACATTACTGCTATGAGATTTTCAGTTCTTTGTTGCACAATAAGCTTGATGTCAGCGGTGGGTGATTGAGATGCATTCATTGTGTTTGGATTTGATTAACGACATTTAAAGCACTCAGCATGCTTTTCGTTTTAATGACTTCTTTGTCACTTAGCGCGGTAGTTTTCTGCCACACTTGCAGCATGTCCTCGAGGCTGTGTGTTTTAGCCCGTTTCAGGTTCACGTGTGTATGTGTGTGTTCCGCCCAGTGTGTCTTCTCAGTGCTTATGGGTAATGCCTTTTCACTACCTCCGATGGCAAAGCTCAGTGGTGCACGATCACATGCGCACACAAACTCCAACACACACATGCTATCTCTGTTGACAGGGGAAATTGTATGAAGAGCTTTTAAGGCAATTAGTGCATTGAGCAGAAGCTTTTCTTCTATTCATACTCTTCATTAACAGCTTCTTGAAAAGGAAAAATTAGATGCTGATATTGTCATCACTCATGCCTGCTGAGAAGAGGCTTTCTTTAGATCTACAGAGTCTCTATGTGTGTGTGTGTGTAAATATATAGGTGTGTGTTCTCCATGAGTAAAGAGGATATACTGCATCAGTTTTTCTGTGTGAATTAAAAGCACATAAAAAGTGTATTTACTCAAAGCCACAATTGCATTCAGACTGTTCCCTAGAGCATGCTTTGCTGTGAAAGATTGTTTGCATGCCCATCTACCTTATATTGTATCCCCTGTGTGTGTTTGTAATCTTTTTAGAGGTTTACTTAAAGATCTTTAAGCCTGTATGAGTGCAATCTGTTAAGTTTTTCAATAGAGTAGTAAAGTAGTCTAAATGCCATTTCAGGAACTGTCACTGATTTTTCAGTCATTATTTACTCACTCTCTATCATGCCCTTCCAATCCTGAATTTTTATTTATTTATTTATTTATTTTTTGCCTTGTGAAACACAAATACTTTTTAAAGAATTTTAACATCTCTCAAATCAAATATGGCATCTAGCCAATAACATCCAACCTGCGTCATATATGCCATTTGATTTAAGAGTTGCGGCAGAGATGAATTTTGACTTAAATTTCTAGATGTTCTTCATAGAAAGCTGTCATATGGCTTCAGAAGACTTGGAAAATACTGGTTAAGTCATACAAACTGCTTTTTAGTGCTATTATACTGCCTATTTCAAGCTTGACAGCCCCTGGTCACTACAAAATGTTGTTATGTGGAAAATATCTATGCAAAGATTGATAGAAAGAAAAAATTATTGCATACAAATTTGGAACAACATAAAGCTGAGTGAATTATATGAACGCAGGCACACACTTAGACCGGTCTGTCTCACATGTCCTCATCTCAGTATAATGTAGAACAGAGACGCGTCACAGGGCTTTGATGAACAGACAACCGAGGATCTGCATTATTGATGACTGACACATTAACGACGCCAACACAGATACACACGCATATAGCCGTGCACACTCCTCGGGGTAAGCGTGTGTTAAAACCTCTGGTTTTCTGGCCTCTCTCGATGTGTCTCACCCACTTGGGAACAGGGTAGACCTCCTAGCATCTCTATTATTCAGAAGTACGCTGTATTTGATCCCAGCACTGAATCTCACTTGCAGTCAATCATTAATGGCTGATCACCCTTTTTTTTTTTTTTTTATAATTGCCTGGCCACATTATCGATGCCTCTGAGGATTTTGCTGTCGGATTATTAATATTAGCATTTATTATTAATCAAGTAGATGAACTTGTCCTTGATACCCATGTACTTGATACAAGTGATGTTGAGATGCTTGTTACAATGTAGCTGTGAAGTAACATTGTGACAATATTTAAAACAATAGCATGTTTTAAAGTTTTGCTTTAAGATTTTTTACATTACATTTACAGTAGTTATTCTTTAGATAAACATTTGTTTAATTCAGATATTATTTAAATTATTATTTTTTAAATAGTATAACAAAGGGTTCAGCTTGACTTTTTAAAACACTACTGTTCAAAAGTTTGCTGTCAGTAAGTTTTTTTGAATGTTTTTGAAAGGCATCATTACTCATTGCTCTAATCATCGCTAAATAAATGTATGTATTTCTCACTGAACTGCTATGAGAAATACTGGGTTCAGTGAGAACCCAGTATTTATTTTTTTATTACTTTTTTTTTAAAGTGTAAAAATGCCTTTTTAATGTAAAATGAAATATTACTCAAAGCAATGAGATGTTTGTGTGTTGGCAAGACAAGCAAGACAAAACAAAAACCTAAACTCAAACTCTGGTCTGATTTTGAAACTAGGTTGGTGGATATGTGGTTGTTGAAGATATGGGCTGGTGGTAACCCAAAGACCCAAGGTTCAAACCCCTGGAATGATCCATGAACTGGAGAGATGCCAGTGTGACCTTGAGCAAGACACTAAACCTCCGGCTGCTCCGAGGGGAACTTTTCCAGGGTAAGTTTACTTGTTTTTGATATAAAACATCTGTTAAGTGAAAATAACCAAATAATAACTAGCTGAAGTTGCCAGAATTCACACATAAAAACATGAAGATGAATCCAAATTTACAGTAGTGGCAAGTCTTGCAAAAATCGTGTCTCTCTATGTATGTTTTACAATTAGTGAATCATCATTCCCAACCCATTTTACTTCTTAAATGTGATTATATGTGATGATTAACATTATTCAATACTTTTTAGTTATTATATTTTGATTAAAGATTACAAAAACGAATAATTTTGAGTTTAAATTTGTATATACTGATGGATTATTCTCAGTAAGACCAGGAATGTGCATTAAGAAAGTAAACGATTGATGTTTGTTGACTTTAGGCAGTGGCACAAATACTATCAAAGCATATTTTGGACATAATTATGCCCTCAGATTTTCAAAAGAACTTGTTTAGAGTAACTTTTCATGAAGAAAATATTGAACAACTGCTAAACACAGTCTATAAATTCATCTCGCAGTGGTAAACATCCTCCAAGCTACGTTCTTCATACCTAATGGCAGCCACTGCTAGAACTCTTCTAGAAACACACCTTATCTTTCCTCTGAAGAAATCTTTTGTTTTTTTTTCCCTGGCACATTATTCCTAAAATAAAAACTGCATTTTTTGAGAACACAGTAAACAACACCTCTGTTTTCATCTATGATATTTTAGTTTTCACAGTTCCACCAGGCGTAACTGTTAGCTTTTGAGGCTGACACATAAAGACCCAATAAAGTGCAATGAACAGAGGGCATGTGTTTCTATGGCGATGTTCTCTATAAGTTCATATGAGGGTCAAAGGCCAAGTGTTGACTTGGGGGGAGAAGGATCGATTGGCTGTGTCCAAGCCTATATGGCAACCTTATTGATCAATATGTATGTATATCTTGTTTTGTCTTTTGTCTGTATGTGCCGTTCAGTGAAAGTGTGTGTCTTTGGAGTGTAGACCTGTGGGAGCAGTTATCTAGTACTTTGCATATGTAGCACTTTTGCCGTTTTAGGGCTGAATTAATCGGGTAGTGTGAATGCTTCAGAGCTCTTGTACAGCTGGTGCTTGACCCAGCGCTTGGCAGCGAAAAGCTCTAGAACTAACATATTCAAGGACGCGTTTTTCTAAACTTTGACCTTCCTATCTAGTGTTTTCACATACTCCATATGCTCAGGGCCTCTTTGTCAATCCTGAAAAGTAAAGATCGGAATTATTCTCCAAGATTTGTGGTAGTTCGTTTTCTCTCCCTACACTCGCTCCCCATCATGGACGGTGCGCGGTTGCTATGGCGACAACAGTTGGGCTGGTGTCAGTGGGTGTGCGTGAGGTGCTGATCTCCTGTACGTGTGTTTGCGCGTGGCGCGGCGAGCGGCGCTGTGCCCCCTGCAGATGTTCTTCAGCTCCCCCGTGCTTCCTGCCAGCTGCTGCAGCCCCCTTCCAGCGCCTCATTAACGGAGTGAGCCACCGCACACGCATCCATAATTATACATGCACAAACGTCACAACACTGTAACACTGCTAATTCCATCCTAGACTCTATTAACCACATTTATTTAAGTTGCGGTGACTGTCGGCAATCTCTGAAGAGCTGTAACTGAGCAAGCACACACGCAAACCTACGCACATTTTTATAACTGCCATAATATTTTGTTAATATTATTCAACATACTTTTAGAAGAAATTTTTATTTCTAGTACAGTAGTAGAAAGAGAACAGATTAGGATGGGGAGATGGATTAATGGATGGATTCAAACTCAAATAACCTGTATGAGCATCATGGCTCAATGTGTAAAAACCAAAACTCAGAATCAAAGAACTGGCTTCCATTTAATTTGTGAGCGTGAATTTGAATTTAATTAGTTATGCGCCACAGGATGTTCAGATTGAAATTTAATGACAGGTTGATTAATTCACTGAAATGCAATCATGTATTAAAAAACAAAATTCTTTACTTTTTTTCAAAGTTTAGAAATGGTAACCGAGTACAAAGAAATAAAAGAAAGGTTAAAGGGATAGTTCACCATCATTTATAGATCAAAACCTGTATGACTTTATTTCTTACATAATATCGGTAACCAAATAGCTTTTGTTAGCATCAGTGTTGGAAAAAATTACTTTTAAAATAATGCATTACAAAATTGTGTTACTCCCTGAAAAGTGACTAACTGGGTTACTTAGTTACTTTTTATGGAATGTTACATTACATTACTTTGGCAAAACATTTTCTCGTCTGGGCTGGGCTTGCTTTTTTGTTGTTTAATAACAATAAATTAAATTTTCCTCTCTGGAACAATTGAAAGGGGATTTCGTAGAATTTCATTCTTCTAATATGTTAATTTCCAGTGATTATTGTTCCATGAAAAATTTCTAATCGTGAAATCATAAAATTTGACTAATTATGCTTATTAATTCCCTGATATGTATAAAACATTATTTGATTAACTGATTAACATACTTCTCAAAATTAATTTGAATCCTGTTAAAACATTTCACATATCCACAGATTTTGTAGCTGCATACAGAACCACAAACATTTTAAGGTAACGTCAAAAAAGATTACATAATTCATTGAGCTATGACAACACAACTCAATAAATCATGTTTGAATTCCACTTCCTGTTTGCTACCTTAATGCAAATAAAGAATTGCATTGGGATTTTTAGAACTTTCTCAGTTGAAATTCTGTATTCTTAATTGCTCACAAGAGTGCCATCCACTATAGGCCATGGCTTTTACTTAAACACAGTGTTACTACTACTACTACTACTACTACTCTCTCTCCCCCTCTCTCACTTTCTCATATTTCCATCTTCCACTCACACACTCACACACATACTGGAGATAGTTAATAATTCCCTAATTTCCGCTCTTCACGGCATGTGGAAGGTGTCTGAGATAACCTGATTTATCTGATGGGTATTGGCTGTATTAAAGTGGTGGACATTAATGGGTACATCGTTTAAACCACATTGTGAGACTAATGGATTTCAAAATGAATTTGTCAACATCGCAGCCGTGAATACAATAGCTGAATAAAAGTGAAACGATGGCCATGACCCCTGGAGTGTTTGAAGTGTGTGTATGTGGATGTCAGAGATGTTCTTGAGGGTTGGAGAAACCCTTGTGTCAAATCCTAAGGTCCGTTCTGGTTCATGTTTAGTATGTGACCTCTTACGGCAGTGGATGGAGTTAAGATGGCTACCCTGTCATCTTCAAACCTAAAACTCATAGATTGATTTGAATCGCTCCTGATCATAGATCAGTTTTGTATTTTCTCCTCATAGTTGTCAAGGTTCACTGAAGAAACAAATCCCGAACTTTTCCCAGACTATCCCTGTCTGCCTTTTTTAGTCTACACATCATTTGCATACCACACGTTACTGTGGCTAATTTGATATACTTACAACATATTGGATATTGTCTTTATTGATGATGTGAAGGAAAGGTCACAGTTGCACCCTGATAAACAATGCAGTTGTGTTCTTAGTTCTCGCTGTTTCTTCTTTGTAAAGTGTATGAATTAGTGTGCAAATTGCCTCTGTGTGGGGGCTGTTATAGGCCATTAGGGTGTATAGATGTGTTTACTCTGCATATGGAAGTTTTGTTTACTTATGACTGAGATGGCTTGTGTTTGGTGATGCATGTTGCCATCAGTGGGGCTGCTGGTGTAATGTTATTACAGATTTGAACATGACGCTAGCTGCTAAAAACATTATCAGTCATCTAGCGCAATCAGGAGTGAGAGAGAAGGGAGACCGACAGAAAGAGTGAGCGATTAATTTGGAAAATATTTAGAGTTCTGACGATAGAAGAGCACAAAGGGAATCGTCACAGCGAGAACCTGCAATAACAGATGATCTCTGTTGCTGCATGTGTTCTGATGACTATTGTGCAAAGACTAATTCTCGTGTTATTTTTGCGCTTTTCCTTCTTTTTCTCAGACAGATCGGAGGGAATAACAGGAAATAATTTAGGAGAGGATTCAGGAAATGTTGCAGGCTGAAACATTGAACATTTGTTATTTGGATAATCACCAGAGCTCAACATGACAGGAGAGTTTGTGCTAATCACTTTGCCACAGCCACAGTGACCATTTCATACCTTTTTTTTTTTCTTCGATAGAAATTGTGTTTTTGTTTGTGACAGTCTGCGTGTTTATGCATGTATATGTGTGTACAGCAATTATGCTTAATAAGCTGACAACATGTAAGGTCTGTGTCAAAGCAGAATGTGTGAAAAAGGTCTACAGTCACATAAATATTACCTGTAAACACTGTTTGTTCATTTTAAGGAATGGTCATAACAGTTTAAGCTAAACCCTTTTATAACAGTTTAAGCTTAACCAGATGGACACAATCCCTTTATTTGCATTCTGGCAGCTTATTCATTGTGCATATCATGTGTTTATTTCCTTTTAATTATTATGTCAGTTCATTCATTTCAGGGTATCTGCTGGTCTTTTTTTTAAAAAAAAGCTCAGTCATTTTTCAAATAATTATGTATATGTGTGTGTATATATATATATATATATATATATATATATATATATATATATATATATATATATATATATATATATATATATATATATATATATATATATATATATATATATATATATATATATATATATATATATATATATATATATATATACATACATACATTATATATATATATATATATATAATATATGTATGTATATGTATGTGTGTGTGTTTTTTTTTTCAGTAAACAATACTTTTTATAATCTGTTGTGCAGTGTATTTTGTGTGTTCACACTGAAGCCTGTGAAATCACATTTATACAAACACATTACATTTTGTATTTGATATTGAAGTGGAAGTCAGGTTTGTTTGTTTTTTGTTTGTTTTTTTTACAAAAAATGCTAATAAAAAGTATTACATTGGAAGTGCTGATACCTGCAAATGCCCTAAATTTGCACAGAATCCTTAAAACATTTGTTGAAAACACAAACTCATTCAATATATCTAAAAAACACTTAGCCCTAGAACTCAATGCAGTCATGAGGCAATTTTAAGCCCAAGCAAATATAGCGTTGTAGCAAGCTGAGGTACTGATAGTCAAGTTGGGTCAGGCTGGTCTTTGGACATTGAGCTCTGTTATGTTTGTGCCCCCTGTGGGAGCCTTGGTAGACTGTGCTCGGCTGAATGCTGGCCCGCTGGTGAGCAGGAAGTAGCAGGACAGCAGGGGCGCGGCGATTTCTCTGAATACTAATGTGCCACTTTACCACCGCCACACACAAACTCTCATATATAACGCACGGTGCACGATCATAGCTGGCTTACTCAGATACACATATTCAGATTCAGCCACACATAACACATGCACACAGCCTTCTAGCTTTTGCTCGCACCCCGCCTCTCACAGCCAGCCCTGAACACAGATCCCTAATTATCAGTAGGCTCGGAGTCCGCCTCGGCACTCTTTAACAACACAGTGATTAATTAACAAGAGGCACAGGGGCAGGAAGGTAGATTCACCACACAGAGAGAGAGAGAGGGAGGAAGGGAGGGAAGGGGAACTGTGAAGGCTAACTGTTATTTTTACAGTCGAAGCTCAAGGTACAAAATTACATGGAAGTAAAATTCGTCATTTTTAGTCCACAAGTCTGGTGTAGGATTGGTTTTAACATTTGATACTTTCAAATCAATGAAACTTTATGGGTGCACCATTGTTTTTCACCATACTCTTATATTTATATATATATATATATATATATATATATATATATATATATATATATATATATATATATATATATATATATATATATATATAAATATATATATATATATAAATATATGTGTGTATATTTGTATATATGTGTCTGTGAAAGTGTACACTCAGTACACACATATATATTTATGGAGTTTGAGCTTGAACTATATTCACAAGTATTCATAGATATTCGTACATGGCTATTGCGAATGTAAGATGATATATATTTTATATTATTGGTAAAATTGTAGGGAATTATCAGTATCTAAACCATTAAAGTATGCACTTGAAATCTGTAAGAATCAATATAAATTAAATTGCTAGATTTTTGGAGACTCTAAATCATAGCACTTCTCAACAGTGTATATATATATATATATATATATTTTTTTTTTTTTTTGTTTGTTTGTTTTTTTTTAAATCCACGTAAAAAATAGTTTTTAATGTTTAAATTTAAAAAAGTTTAAACAGCATTAAAAACATGCAATCTCTTGATGAGCATTTTTTTCTTTCTTTTTTTGCCCTGTTGACATATTTCCTATTGAATTAGGAAGTTTGGGTGGGACATACTGAAAGGGCTTATCTGCCTTTTTGCTTTTGTTATACCACTGCCACAAACCATGATTTGTTGCTTTGATTGGTTACACATTTCTTATTGGACGATCTTAAGGTACAGTCACATTTACAACATTTTGGTGAAATTTCAATAGGTTGAATATCAGTAGTATATAGGGATGCATGAAGCACTGCTCACTTTCAAACTAAGCAGCTTTCTGTTGGTCAGTGCTGAAAATTCACTTAAAGGATTAGTCCACTTTTAAATAAACTTTTCCTGATATTTTACTCACCCCCATGTCATCCAAGATGTTCATGTCTTTCTTTCGTCAGTCGAAAAGAAATTAAGGTTTTTGAGGAAAACATTCCAGGGGCCAGTTGCACCAGCTGTGCGCAAGTTACAACGTAGACTAGTTTTGACGTAAATGGGCACTAAGTTACAACTTACGCACTACTAAATATTTTTGTGTTGCACCATTAAACTTAGTTGAAGCGTAACTCTACGTATACACTAAATATTTACGGAAGCCTCCTATCAGGAGTAACGGTTGGAATAAAATAGTAGACTGACTGAACTGCATCAATAAGCTCTTGTTTTACCTGACAGACTTCATTCTTTACACATATATGATGCTGCTGACATTTACACTCTCTTAAATTTTAAGAGAGAGAACATCATGTGAAAAGATTACTTTGTTAGCCACTCTTCAACACGAACCCTTTAAACAGCGCACCGCTGTGTGCATCGGTCCTATCACTCCGTGTTGGGCATGTCAAATAAAATCAGTCATAATCAATAAATGTAATTTCTTATGTTTTTGTTGTTGTTTCAGTATTTATTTATTGATCCTTATTAATTTCGTTTCAAATACAGTTTCTGAATGTTATTTACATATAAAAACATTTATGATTAAGTAGTAGGCTATTATATTTAATGGGAACTTATTACTGTTAGCTACGTGAGGCAAAATAAGTCAGAATGAAGGATAAACTGAAATTCACGGAATTTCAACAACTTCTGCTCCTGTATTTGAAGGATAACTGAAGGTAAACGTCATATTATGCGACTACGCATTACTTTACGGAGACCTTACGAGCTACTAGCTACGTTCTGCCTTAAGAACAAATGGTGCAACCGAATAAAGTACAGAGTTAGTTACAAACTAGCTAGTAGTTACTAAGCCACTAGTGTGGACTTTACGTTCCAATTTAAGAAAGAACTTACGAACGGCTGGTGCAACCCTACCCTGGATTTTTCTCCATATAGTGGATTTCAACGGCTACCAACAGGTTGAAGGTCCAAATTGCAGTTTCAGTGCAGCTTCAAAGGGCTTTAAACGATACCAGACGAGGAATAAGGGTCTTATCTAGCAAAACGATCGGTCATTTTCGAAAAAAATACAACCGTTCCCTATTCTACTTACGGAAAAAAATGAAACTGGCGCCGCATTCGTTCTGTAAATAGAATAGGAAAGGTATAGGACATTCAGCGTAAGCGTTTTGAAGAATGTGGTAACGGGAAGTACGTTCAAGGCAATATAAGGCAATTTGGACCTTCAACCTGTTGGTAGCCGTTGAAATCCACTATATGGACAAAAATCCTGGAATGTTTTCCTCAAAAACCTTAATTTCTCGGTAAAATTTTGCCGAGCAACGATAAATGTGACTGCATTTAGAAAGCATTTGATTGAACATCTCTGTATTGGTTGCAATATTGTGTCATCATTGATTTTGGTCCATTATGTTAGAAGATGGAGACTGTCAATTTAGTTTGAAATGTAGTTTGAATTTTACAGCCTTGAGGTGATGATACACGTAGCAACTTTTTGAGCAATGTTGCCGTCAACAGGCAACCTGATAAGACACAGGGCAACTATATAGGGCAACGGACAGTTGGCACCACCCAATCAGAGAGGAGAAAATATTGCCAACCCAATAAATACCTTATTATAAACACTTGTTAGGCACTTTATTTCAACTTTTCAAATATTTTCTTGATTTTTATTAACTACAATTGCCTTTCTGATCTGATTTATGATAAGAAAAGGGAGAAGAGCAAGTTTGGCAAAAGGCAGATTCGAACCCATGTTGATCTGAAATCTCCAAGCCGGTCATTTGATCGGCTGCTAGCATTCTGATTGGAGGATCTCAAAAAATTGTATCCAGATATAAATTTGTTGCTGATTCTCAATGGGAAAGTGTCCAGGCAACATTGCCTCATGTATCATCACCTTCGATCTGTATCATTGCCTAGTATTGTGTAACTAGCTGTACTCATCTTCCCATGAAAGAAAAGTGTGTGTGCACAGTAGCTTTACCCCCTGAGGGGTGAAATCAAGAACCTTCTATTCATCCTCTCTTTAACTGAGGTTCACCTTCAACTACCGTTGTAGCTCATAATGTTTCTGCCACTTACACCTCTGTGTCAGTGTGTATGTGAATGTGGGCATAAAATTGTGTTTGAGGCAAGGTGAAAGAGTGTGCTCAAGGCAGCTGAAGTATATATAAAATCAACTGTCTGTGCTTTTGTAAGGTGTTGAGGAGGTCATTAGCCTTTCACGGGCTACACACTTATACACACACACCACAGCGATGGTTATCATTAACGCTGTAGTCGGTCCTATAGGAGCCACATCTTCTCTGGTTCTCCTCATTTCCTTTCATTCCCTTCTTTTTCCTTCCCTCGAACTAGATTAAAGTGTCGACATCCCGATCAAAGCTACAGCATCATTGACGCTGATGCATACTCTACACATTCTAGTGCACACTACAGTGAGCACTCTAAAGGCATGATATGTAATCAATATATACATTGTGACATGCCAAAGGGTTTGTGGATGTTATAGGGAAACATATCAGTGAATGTTTCAAGTGCATAAGGCTTTACTCTTATAAATCATACGATTATGCTTCTAATATAGCATTCATACATTTCCAAAGGTTTGTTTGATCTTTTACTTTGATCTAGCACTTGTTCTAAATCAGATGTCATCTTAAAATGTTTTTGTTGTTATTGTTCTTTTGAGGCATAGGGTGAGCAAAAGTATAATACATTTTTAATTAGATTGAACTATTTGTAATAGATAATTGCATAATTATGTTCAGTTAATTTTTAATATCACACCATTAGCTTAGCAACATGCTAAAGTCAAATTCTATTGAAAACAATTGTGACTCGAGCATCCCATGTTTAGTGTAGATTGCTGCCTATCTACGAGTCGAGGAAGCAAGTGAAGTGCAGTTACAGATGAAGGCTACAAAGCATAATAGTTGATGTCAAAGCTGTGGCTTACAAATTAGCATGCATGTAAAAGTTTTGACTATTGACAATTGCTGCGTCCAAAATCGCATACTCTCTGAATAGGTACTTTTTTTTTATCACTTCGCAGCAGCTAAAAAAGTATGTTTTATATAGTATGAATATGTGTAGTATGAATGTATTTTGGACAGACTACATTTGCCATGTTGTTATTGTCATCTGACCTACCAGCATCAGTTGCTTCACTTCACTGCCATTGAAAAATTCTCTCCATTGGACTCATTGGATAATGTGTCCATCAGATATGCACTTTGGAATCTTGCTGGTGATAAGTCACATACTGTTTTAAAAAATACTGTGAATTGGGACATACTCTTTTCACATTTTTTTTTTGTGCCTACTATATAGTGGGAAAGTATGCAACTTTCAGATAGACAATGTTTAAATCAATGGTTCTCAAATGGGGCATCATCAAACAAAAAGGGTGACTAAAGATTAGTTAAAATAACAACTAAAATCAAGATATTTAATTTGAATTCACCCAACAACTGTTTTTGTCTTTGAAGAACCAGGATATCTGAAGATATCTTATTTCTAGGCCTGAAAAAGTCATGTAAATTAATACAATTGTCTAGCCCCATATCTATTTTAATAATGACTGTATTTTAATCGTGTAGGAATTGTAACAGATGTTTTTAAAAATCCTTAACCTTTATCCAGTAAATTATGAACTAGAAAAAGTCATGGGGCTTTGAATATTGTTCAAAAAGGTTGAGAACCATTGGTCTAGATGCATTATATGCTCAGTGAATGTACTTTGAGTGGTATGCGGTGTACAATCTAGGTTTAGACTAGCATGCAACTCACAACAAATTGAGTTGTGGTGCTCATACAGACAACATGTTTGAATCTGGTTTGCAACCTGGATCTGGTTTGCAAAACCTGAATCTGGTTTTGCAATCTGGTTTCCTGTTTCTTGTTTGTTTCTCTCTCCCCATCATTTATGGCGCTTTTCCTCTGCGTGGTACTACTCGGCTCGGCAAGTCAAAGCACGGCTCAGCTTGCTTTACTTATGGTTTTGCTTTTCCACTGCAGTTTAGTACCGCTTCAAAGTGTGTGGGATTATAGACTGATTGTTATAATTGCACCACCTCTACTGACATGGAACCGCTCCTCAGCTACCAATGAGAGGACCATCTGCACCTCGTCTACTGAACACGGTACAGCCATTTCTTTTTTCAAGTTGCGTGCAACGGTCGTTTAAAGCCAATTGTATTTCAAAAAAGTTGTGCGAACAAATGAAACTGCAGTGGCTGTTACTGAGTATTTAAATCTTGCGGGTTTGGTGTCTTGTGTTTCAAATCCAATGATGCTGGTAGTGACGATTCTCTCTGACCAATCAGGTACCCAAACTGAGGTCATACCGAGTCTCATAAAAATGAGGAGAAATCAGCAGAATTGTATGTGTGCTTCTTTTGTGGTCAGCCACAATATATATACAAACTCATGTGCTACTTTACCATTTCAATGAGAAGAGGAATCTAGTTGACCCTTTAAGCCCAAAATTCTTAAGGGTCCCCATAGCTCTCACTCTTTTTTTTTGCATGGAACCCCCATGTCTCGTTATTCAGCTCAGCACATTTCCACCTCCGATAAAGTCTGCCATCAGAACAGCACAGCCGGCACTGAGAAATGAGATCTGTGGCGTGCTCACACACACCATCTCGTCCAATCTCGTGCCATGCATCAAACAGCACGGCGACTGCCAGACACCACTCCATTTCTGTCACTCGTAATCTGACCGCCATTCTAAAGATCAAAGCCAAGTGACACAACGTTTTATTTGTTTTTTTTTTTCTCTCTCTCAGCTAAAAGTGTTTATTGATTGTACAAACAAACAGTGTTCTCAACTGGGCGAGAGACGGGAGACTTGTGCATGTCAGACATGTCACGGGGGGCCTGTTTTGTTACATGCTAACAATAGATATCTCAAAATAAAATGAAATTCATGATTTGTCTTTGTATTCCTGGTTTTATGAATGGATGGGGTTGTTCGATGCCTTGAGGTGTGCAGAAAGGTTACAATTACTTAAGTCTTGAAGTCTTTAAAGCACATTGCAGGATCTGAACCATTTCGTTTTTTACCTTTAAGTGAATGTTGCTCTGACTACTTTTAGGACACATTTCATCCCCTTGGAATTATAAGATTCTATCTGCATTCTGAGCAGTTTTGAGATAATGAGCTTCAAGTTTTTGTATTTCAGTCAACTTTGTAGATAGAACCTTTTTGTTTTCTAAATAAAAAGTCCCAAAATGTACACAACATTAAAAGAAAAAAAAAAACTCACATGATGTATGTGGCGCACAGGGCGGGCGAGAGCCGTGAGGGAACGGCGCGAGGCCGGTGGCGCGAGAGTTAATGAGCTCCACCTGTGAGGCGCACCGGCCTTGAGCCTCTCACGGAGGAGCTCCGGAAGCATAAAAGGCGGAACGATGACAGTGAAGGACGAGAGAGGACCAGGCCTGGACTTTATTTTATGTTTTATTATGTTTGTGTGGCCGGCAGATGTCCGCGAGGGTCTGCCGGCATTACTTTAGTTTTGTTCTTTGTTTATTTTATTAAAGATTATTGTTTTAACGTTCGCCGGTTCCCGCCTCCTTCTTCCCGTACATATGAACTGTTACAATGTAAATAAGTTGTAAATATGTGAATAACTAAAATTTGACAAAAATGTCAGATAGAACCTTATAATTCCAAGAGGATGATTTGTCTGTTTTGTATTTGTATTGGTATTAGTGTATATTTCTATTATAGATGGATGGATGGATGGATGGATGGATGGATGGATGGATGGATGGATGGATGGATGGATGGATGGATTCTGCTGCTGCACCAAAGATGATGGGACAGAGACACTTGGGAATTTGGACAGTATGCACATGTACATGTGTCAGCTCCATTCTTTGCTTTGATATGACACAAATGCATAACTTTTTCATGACATGATGTATTTTACATTTAAAATGGTTTTAAGGTGTTATCCTTCATGTCCACAATAATGTCGAAACCATGTTGTTTCTCACATTGGACAGCCCACCTTCTTCAAAGAGCTCATGCCCTGCCATCATGGCGGTCACTCTGATTGGCACCAATGACAGCAACTCTCGACTGGTGAGGTTACCATGGCAACAGGGGGGTCCCTGGGGGCAAAAGCGGTACTGAAACGAAAAATGAGTCATCTGTTGATTAGGTTAGGAAGTGCATTTCAACCTTTTGCCAGTTCTTTTCTTGCTTTCCTTTTTAAGCAAAACTACAGCGGAAACAATAAAAAGCTCTAGATTGCGTTTTCCATTGATTACTGAGTTGATGGACCTTTTTTAGTTCCTTGGTCTTGGCAGTCAGCTATATTTAACACATTTAGTGAGCTTGTTAATTAACACAGAGTCATGTATCGTCTGCCCCACTGTGCAGTCTGTATGTGAACAGCAACAGTTAACTCTGCATGTGTATGGTGTGTATTCACCTAAAGGAGAACTCACCTCTGATTTCGCTCCTATTTGACTCCAGTTACAGCACAGACAGTGTGTGATATTTACCGAAGCGTTCGGTTGACCTAGGTGACACCAGGTCGGTGGTGTGTGTGTGCAGGTGTTAATTGGGGGTGAAGTGGCAGTGTGAGAGGGAAAGGAAGGTGTTGATGTGTGGACATGTGTGTGGTGGTGAAAGTGAGCCACAGGTGACATGATGCTTCTTTGACTGGAGATGCACATCCAGTGCAATCTGCGGTCTCGCCACAATTACTCCTTTCTGTTCTTTTATCTCTCTTTCTCTCAGTCTCTCTTGCTGTCTCTCAAACTCATTCAGGCTTTCAAAGGTGCTAAAGTGGGTGTTTGTGTTTGGTGACTGTATTCACAGTGTTGTGTCCTGGCACTAGTTCTAGAGGTCAGATAGATACATAGTCCTTGACATGGCTATGTGCTATACATTACATACTGTATCTCTGTTGCCTCGTTTACTCATGATTTTAACATTCATTTTGGGTGATCTGATCACTCAATAGAGGTGAAAACTGGGTGTGATGAAGCATTGAAATGCATAGTGATCTGAACTCTTAAAGGAATAGTTCATCCAAAAATGAAAATTCTGTCATAATTTACTGACCCTTGTGTCATGTTAAACCTCTACTTTCTTGCTTCTATGAAACAATTTAGAAAATAGAAAAGAAAATATACCTGTACTTTTTTATGCAGCACAACTATAACCATAAGAAATGTTTCTTGAGCTACAAATCAGCATATTAGAATGATTTCTGAAGGATTATGTGATACTGAAGACTGGAATTATGATGCTGAAAATTCATTACAATATTACATTTTTATATGGCAAAAGGAATCCAAACTCCATCAGGTGACAGAATGTAGACCAAAACCTTGAGAGAAACCAAGCTCAGTCGATCCCAGGGAACGCATGTGCTCATAAAGTGTATATGCACTATAAATCACTAAGGGTAGGTTTAGGGGTGGGGTGGGTGTAGTCGTTCATAAAAAAAAAAAAAGTTTTGCTAAATGGAAATAGGACAAATGGTGTAAAAAGTCCACACATTGCATTTAAATGAACACACATTTTGATTGGTAACGACAGTCGTACGTCATTTCATGATGACAGATGTAACACGACACTGTCATTATATTTACGCTAGATAGAGGGCACATGACTTTCAAAAATGTAAATATAGGTCGTAATAAGGTGCTTGAAAAATAACCTATAGAGTCTGGGGTTTTTTTGGAGGTCAGTCTCTCATGCTGGTATGGAGCCGAAGTTGGCTCCATTATTGTTTACCCAGTGCACACAATAAGAATAGCCTTCCTGGCATGTTGTAAAAAGCAATTATATAACATCCAAAAAATGACTCTAAAATTTGTGAAACCTTAAACTTGTAGCTTTCCAAACTTGAGTAAACCTTCTCCACTTCTTGCTTATGAGAGCTGAAACACTGACCTCAGTACAGTGCAACATCTGTTCATGTCTCGTTTTCTGCAGGAAACAAAAAGCTTTGCATGGTTGCTCAAGTGATTTTTTTATTGACAGCTGTGGACACGAGCGCACAGTGAGTTTGGCCTCTCCAGCAGTCGGCTGAGAGATCCTCTCCACTTGAGAGAGGGAATTAGAATTGGAAATAATCTGATTCGCTCTCACAGTTTCCCTCATTTGCATGCTAGAGGCGACACCTGTGGAACATGCTAATGAACGAATTAAATTAGAATAATATTTAGTTTATTTGCCTGTCCATAGGCTTGTGTGGGCAATATGATAAGACATTGTGTTTCTGTCGCCGTCCCACTCATGTGTACAATGACTCCATTATTGTGTACATCACACACTGTAATGTGCACATCCAGTGGCTTCATCCATTGGTACTTTTTCAGTGTTTGTGAAATGTGCAGAATATGATCCTTTATTGATTTTAATTGTTTAGCTGTTTAATCAGTTCCACTTTAGTTCATTCTAAGTATGTGTGTAAATCAATCTCGTATTTGTTTTTGCGCCACAGGATTTCCCGCATGTGTGTCCAAGCGGAGTTCCACTTCCTCTGTGATGTTGATGGCTCTGGGCCGAACTTGTCAGCATGAGGTTTTGTTATTTGAACAGAAGTCAGAGATTTTCTCTTTCTCACACTCTTTTCTCTCTCTTTCTCATTCTCCCCACTGTCACAGCACTGTTCATCACAGCCTTACATTCATTCACCTGTTCCTGTCTCTCTTTCACCTCCATCTCCATCTAATTCTGATCTCTCTGTTGTGGATTTGTTCAAAGATCTAAGCTTTAATGTAGTGTTTGTCAGCGTTTTCCTTTCCTTTACCACCACAGCCCCATCACCAGCAATACCCCTTCATCGACACCCTTTTCATTTAGCACTATTATTTGATACTTTTACAAAAATTATTAATGCCACTAATATTATTTCATAGTTTATTTTATAGTTATTTATTATTTTATATTTAATATTCTTAATATTTATTCATACTATTAATATTATATAATTAATAATATATTTATTAATATTACTATTATATTATATACTAATTCTATCTATCTAGCTATCTAGCTATCTATCTATCTATAATTTTTGCATATTATTTAACCAATGGAGTTCATTGTTATATTCTAAAAATTTCAATGTTTAATTTTAAGAACGTATTTGTTACTTGTGTATAGTAAAGTACTGGATTCATCAGGCTTTATTGGCATGGTGTAACGGTTTCAGCTCAACACAGATAAACAAAGTTGCTGGTTTGAGGATTCAGTTTTAATATACCATTTCCCTGCCACTTTGTGTACAACATGAATCTGGAGGTGTGAAGATTATGAATATTTTGTTATTTTAGATGGAGTGACATATTAGCAAGGTGAGTCTGTAACCAACCTGTTTGTGCTTGTATGTATCACCCCGAATGGTCATTGTCGCCGGTTTACTTTTCCACAGACATGCTCTGCTGTGTCCACAGTCTATGGAAATGCAAGTATATCCTCTCCTATCATCTCATTGTCTTTTATTCTCAAGCTTTTTTCTATTACTCTGAAGTGATGTTGTGTTTCTCTCCCTCTCTCTCTCTCTCTGTCTTTTCTCTGGGATGTAATCATTCTGTCAGTGGAGCCTTAGAGAGTAAGGCCACTCTTTAGGGATTTGACTAATCATGCTAGAATCTCATTGTAGATGCTACGCACGTGCCACGCTCCGCCTCCCTAATCGCTTTTAACACTACATCCAGCACAGCCAATCCCTCAGACACACACAAAAACGAGACTTGCTTGTGATTTTATGTGCGTGTGTGTGTGTGTTTGTGTGTGTGTGGATACATGTCGTGTCAGAATCCTCTGCTTCTCATTCTCAATGATATCTGAAGCCGTTTCTTTTATGCATTCACAATTTGCCTCTTTTTGATTTCTGAGCAGCTGGTGTTGGTTATTTTTGAAATGAAAAAGGTTAAGTGTGTTCTTCAGCCACTGTTGTTCCTTCTGCACAAACGCGATGTCTCCACACTGACGAAAAAAGTCAATAGCGCTTTAGACACGGCGCCGTCATCATTTTATCATCATTTTTGTTAAATTACTGATATTTCTCTGTAATTTTGCTGCGATAGCTCTCATTGTTGTACCATCTCACAGAATAACCCATAGCTGCAGGTGTCTGTTCTGTTTGAGGTGATTTAGATGTGCTATCAACACAAGCTACGCTAATGACTTTATCAATTAGCCCAGTCCAATAGCTACATGGCCCTGATTTCCTTTAAACATTCACCATCCGTGGCACGCTGATTTGTGTAGTTAATGAGACCGTGTTTCAGAGAGACAGAGGGAGAGAGAGAAAGTGTGTGCGTGTGTAAGTCAGTCTGGCCATGCAAATACTGTGTCCAATGAAGATGGATATAGTATCCTGTCAGATCAAGATGATGGTCATGCAAATTTATGAACATGAAACAAGGCCCTAATTATTCAATCTGTTCCCTAATAATTATAAAGAAGAAGTCACTGGTTCTGTGTTACTCCTATTATTAAAGGTGAAATGTGTCATTTTTGCAGTGTTAAAATGCTTTCTTTTATCCCAGCTTAATATGCAGAGACATCCAATAGGAAGCCAATGCTGTCTCTCTAGTGCTTTTATTTTACATTAAATTCCCAGCCAATACATAAACCTGCTTTTTGGTTTAAGGATTTTAAATTTTTGTTTAAAATTTTATAAACTATAATAACTAGCTTCCGGTAGATGGTTGTACGCAATGATTTATGGGAAAGAGTAACCCCTGACCTGACACATTGAAGAACACAGAAGCGCAGAGGATTCAGCAAAACAAAACCCCGGTCACGAGTTAGTTCATTTTTAAAGAGAAATGACAGAGGATTTCGATATAAGAGAAGAGGAGCTTGAGTTTGTTGCACAGCCCTATTTGTTTGAACCGCAAGAGGAGTCTAAGCTTACATTGCTCCTACATCCTACGTCATGTCAGAGGTTACTCTTTTGGCGTAAATCGATGCGTACAGCCGTCTGCCGAAACTAGTTATTATAGTTTATAAAGGTTTAAATATGGATATTTTTCTTACAAAAACCCATCGCTTTGCTTCAAAAGGCCTTTATTACCCCCCTGGAGATATATTAGATTATGTTTATGATGGATGAATGCACTTTTTTGGGCTTCAAAATCTTACGCCCCCTTCACTACCATTATCATGCTTGGAAGAGCCAGGATATTTTTAATATAACTCCGATTGTGTTTGTCTGAAAGAAGATAGTCATATACACATAGGACGGCTTGAGGGCGAGTAAATCATGGGATAATTTTTGGGTGAGCAAACCTTTTAAAGGTGCCCTAGAACGTTTTTAAAAAAAGATGTAATATAAGTCTAAGGTGTCCCCTGAATGTGTCTGTAAAGTTTCAGCTCAAAATACCCCATAGTTTTTTTAATTAATTTTTTTGCCTATTTTGGGGAATAATTAGAAATGAGGTGATTCAGGGTGTGTGGCCCTTTAAATCTAGTGTTCCACGCCCCAAGAGCTCGCGCTTGCCTTAAACAACATAAAAAGTTAATCTAACAGCTAATATAACCCTCAAAATGGATCTTTACACAGTGTTCGTCATGCCGCATGTCTAATCGTGTAAGTACAGTGTTTATTTTGATGTTTACATTGATTCTGAATGAGTTTGAGGCTGCTCTTTGGCTAACGGCTAATGCTACACTGTTGGAGAGATTTATAAAGAATGAAGTTGTGTTTATGAATTATACAGACTGCAAGTGTTTAAAAATGAAAATAGCGACGACTCTTGTCTCCGTGAATAAAGTAAGAAACGATGGTAACTTTAACCTCATTTAACAGTACATTAGCAACATGCTAACCAAACATTTAGAAAGACAATTTACAAATATCACTAAAAATATCATGATATCATGAATCATGTCAGTTATTATTGCTCCATCTGCAATTTTTTGCTATTGTCCTTGCTTGCTTACCTTGTCTGTTGATTCAGCTGTGCACAGATCCAGACATTCTGCCCTTGTCTAATGCCTTACATAATGTTGGGAACGTGGGCTGGCATATGCAAATATTGGGGGCGTACACCCCAACTGTTACGTAACAGTCGGTGTTATGTTGAGATTCGCCTGTTCTTCGGAGGTCTTTTAAACAAATGAGATTTATATAAGAAGGAGGAAACAATGGAGTTTGAAACTCACTGTATGTCATTTCCATGTACTGAACTCTTGTTATTTAACTATGCCGAGGTAAATTAAATTTTTGAATCTAGGGCACATTGATAATAATAAAAAATGTTACTTGAGCACCAAATCAGCATATTAGATGATAAAGGAGAAGGGGAGGAGTGCGGATTCCTTCTTTTTTTCTCTTGTTCTGGTACCCTCAACCCCTTTTTACGCCAAAAGTCGTATTAATATTGTGTGTGCAGAAATAGCAGTGACCTGAAATATTTGACAAAGTGTTAAGATTGAGGAAGGCTGCTAATTTAAATTGTGAAATAGGCAAGTGTGATTTCTATTTCTTTAAATGTACTATAATATAATGGAGTGCAATACCCCCCACGCACCATCACCATCCCACACCAACCCCACCTTCTCTGGTTGTAGCACAACCCCGCTTCAATAAATTAGTTCTCTGCATGCTCTCAGGGCCCAGAGCTGCTCATTTTACACACGCGCTCGCACACACTCACTCGAGTCTCATTGATCTGCCCACAGTTCAACTTAATTGGAAACACAGTAACACCATCTACAGACACGTATGCACGCACAAGGAGGAGGTGGGGGGGGTTAGAGGAAGAAAAGAGAGGGAGAGATGGTTGTGCTTATGCTATACACTGTACTGGAGATAGTCATTAACACTTTCAAGTCATGAAAGGTACCTGGACACACAGAGGAAACCTTGAGGTTCAAACCAGAGCTGATGAGGAGAAACGGCACACAGCGGAGCCGTAAGAGCCTCAGGATATTGATCTGTCCAGTGAGCTGACTGTCATGCAGCTAATAGATTCCATCAGCCATATCTGAGTGCTGAAGTCAATGAGGGGTGATCCTATTAACCGGGGATTTGTAAACAGTTGATTTGGAAAAAACGAAGAAGAGGTTTTCTGACGCTTGCTCAGGCCAGATCAGGGTCAGATCAGGGATATCTGCCATTAGCTGTAAGGCAATGTCATGTTAGCATAAGACAACTGGCCAGAATCTCTTTACAGCCCTGTTTCCGAATGGTATTAAAAGGATTCACACAAAAGAGTTCACCCAGAAATTAAAATTCTGTCATACTGTATTTACTCACACTCATATTGTTTCAAACCTGTATGACTTTCTTCTGTATGACTTCTATTGCATGGACAAAAACAAAACAAAAAATGCTGAGACATTTCTCAGAATATCTTCTTTAATGTTCCACAGAAGAAAGGTCGGGACAACATCAGAGTAAATGATGGCAGAATTTTCATTTTTGGGTGAATTGTCCCTTTAAGATGATCGTAAGTGGTCAGGTGACATTTTGAGGGTAGAGTTAAATAAATTTCATTATAAATGACCAATATTAAAATTCTGTGCTATTTTGTCTAAATAAATTAAAAACTAAAAGCAGTTATTTTTGAATGTTACCAGTGATTTTATGCATCACATGGATATATATTCGTATACTTTATGAAAAATGTATTATTTTGAGATTGGTTAAAGATTACAAAAGTTACAGTGTTATTAAATGATTATTTTTTTTTTTTTTTTTTTTTTTGTCCGTAGTGCCAGGCTCAACGCTAAAGATTTTTTCTACTGGCCCGGTTGTGGTTCAAATCTTTACTTGCCCTGCCAAAATTTTCACTGGCCCCCACCACAAAAAAAGTAATATATAAATAAAATAGGCCTGGTTATTGTTTTCATGGTTTTTGACCCATTTAACCTTAATAAATAAGGTACAGAAATTTAATTAAGTAATTATCACTGTATAAATTAAATTAAAAAATTAATCCTTATTGAAGTTACAGAAGTTATTCAGTCAAGAGTGATTTTTTTTTCTTTGTCCTTTGTTGAATGATTAACATTAAAACACAGACAGCAGCAAGTTTATTGTGCTGCTGTCACTTTGCATGGATCCAATATGCTAATATACCACATGCGTTTTATTTCTCAACTATTTACATTCTCTTAAGACATAACAGACTATGTTTATAAGGAAACTTACCAATATGGGTATTTTTACATAAATTTGTGTCCATTCAAGTGCAAGAAGAATTAAAAGACAACTCAATAGGTTGTTTGCACATTACGTCACAGCAACAGTGCGAATGAGTCTGGAGGGCAGGGAGTGATGTTTCTAAATAGGAATCCTATCAAAAACTTAAAATTCGCATGTTTTGCGTCGTATATGGTTGCTCAAATCGATAAAATCGAGAACCCAGAAGGTGTTTTTATCGTTTACATAACTTATACCGTTTTTTATAACTTATTTCGTTTTTTAACTTTAAAAGTTGTCGCCTTTTATAGCGTTTTGCGTCTGCTGATACTTAAATGAATATGGATACCTGCTTACCTTTTTGACTTGGTTAAATATTCACATTCTTCATGCTATCGTTTGCAGGGAAGAGAAGATATTTTATCCTATTTAATTATAATTTTGCATTTTTGTATTTATTTTAACAAATGACAACCAAAATCAAACCCATAGAAGCTCGTGAACAGTTTTGAAGTGGCTGTGTGCATGATACGGTCATACTCTAAAACATAATGTTAATTATCACACAAAAAAACAAATACAAAACTCAGCAAGGTATGTGATTATTTTGAGTGAAAGGCAGTGGGTTTATTTAGTGACATTATTACATTTGCTAGTTATCTTCCCTCACCTTTTAAGGCGGAAATTGTATTACCGTCCTTTTTTTTTTTTTTCACGAACGATATCGTGAGCTCCTATTACAATTCTCGATTCAGCATAAATGACCTACAATGGTGACATTTTTCACAGTCACGACAGAAAATCAAAATACTGCCTTAACTTCACTAGCAGAAAGACAGCGCGATATAAACAAACCTAGACTAGAACTGAACGCGGCGTGACGGAAGCTTCACATCCTCTATATCTGCCTCCTCGATGGCAGGAAAGTCTTTTAATTCAGCGGAAATATCGCTCCTCTTCATAACATAAGGATTGTGTCCAACATATGTTGTGATTTTCTGTTTATACCTTTCTAAACCAGCAAAGAAAGGACTTTTCCCCATCTTTTCCATTCTAATTTTCACTGCTTGCCCTCGACCGGAATTTCGCACATCACCAGAACCACGTGATTGCAAACAACCTATTCAGTATTTGCACGCTGACTGAGATGCAGCTTTCTTTGTGCGCACTTTGGATGTGTGTTGCGCAAACAAAACTTCTCAAACAACAAGTGATAACCGTATTGAGTTCCCTTTTGCATCTTCTTGTGCTAGAATATTAAAATTGGCAAGGCTTAAAAACAAGTGCAAATTATAAACTTTCATGATGATACAGCACTGGCCCGATCAGGCAAATGACAGTTCCGTCAACTGTCCCGAGTGTCAGTTGAGCACTGACAATAAATAAAGAGATCTTTAATATTGGCCATAACCAATATGATATCTATATATCATGCATCCCTAGTTATTTAATTCCGATGTTTATTTCACACCTTGTTTAATCTGCAAAGTTTATTTTTACCTTCATTTTAGTGCAGTGTTTGATTGACAGGTGACTAGGTAGTCCTTCACTGCTCTTTTGAATGCATTTGACCACATCACCATTCACCAATGCAATTTTGACCACCTCCAAATCGGTTTAAAGTGGTGAAGCTCAAAAGATTTTGTACCCCATTTACACTTACATTTAGTGTTGTCTGCTTGTGATCGGATACCAGATCTTGTTTGGAAGCAAAACAGAAAAACTGAATAAGAACAGTAGCATAGCTGGCAACAGTGTTTTTTCAAAAGCGAAAAATGCTTCTTGCAAATAAATAGATCTGTGTCGCGCTTGTGCTAGGAGACAGCCTAACTCATGCCAGGGTTCAATAATTAATTCCTGTGTTGAGAGTTTCAGAGACGTGCTGATTGGGCTGATTTTCTCTTCTTCTTTTCCTCCTTTTTCCCCCTTCTCTGTTATGATACAAAGGAGGCCGTTTGAAGTAATTTGTCCCAGTGAGAGTGGCTTGGAATACCATACAAGCTTTGATTTAGCAAAGCAAATTTAATTTTGTTTGCTTTATGCAAACCAGCCAGGACCGAAGGGGCTTTCTCTGATTTTGCTTTGGGGTGGGGGAGGTATCCGGTTTTAATGGGAGCGTGAGAGGAGCATGTACACGAACGGATTCAGTGTCTAATATAGCACATGGTTCAAAAGTACAGCACCCATCCCCCTCTTCCACGCCTTGAAATAATTGTCTATGTTGTCTTATTTTTGTATGTTTCATACTAATACAAAAGCAGTTACGACTTATTTTGTTTTGCTTTTAGAGAGCTACCTGATTTGAACGCTTCCTAATATGCTTAGCTAATCTTATGGTTGTGTGTCTAGCTGTGGTTATGGATCTATTGGGCACGGTTCACAAACCTTTACGACTGCGCTCTATTGTGTTCTAGCCCATATAGCAAGGCTTTCTCTTCAGGGTCACACAGTCTACTGTTTGTGAATTGTCTCGTTCAGTGCAGTACAAGCAGCCACTCAGGTTGGATTCTCAGTAACAGCCCTTGATAACAGCAGTTTTATAATGAAATGGACAAAAACTATCCTCAAGGTCACAACCTTAAAAAGTCGAAAAAAATCTCCAGCACTCATTTCTACATGCTATGGCTATACTTAACAGCATTTTAGTCTGCATTTCGTACCAGAATGGGTTGGAAAATACGACACAGAAAATAGGTGGTGCACTTTTGTTGAAAGACTATTCAAGAAATAATGAGTGAATAAAGCAAAAGCCCATTTTTTTATCGTTTTATATATATAAATATACAGAGAAACCTCTCCTTGACTAGCCTCAGTTCTTTTGTTATACAAAACTTATCCAATATCTTTCAAGCTCTCTCTGCAGTTTAAAGGTCTTAATTGGATTCCATCAATATATTGCTTGACACGACCTCGGGTCCGCCACATTCCCTTTCTACTCTGCGGAGGGAAGCCGCCTCATTCATTCCATCAGGCTTTGTAATGCCGTGAATATTCTTGGTTAAATTGACGGTTTTCAGAGCTATTATTTAAGCCTGATTGGACTGCAAAAGCATGTTTTAAATGAAGTGAATGTCAAGAAAGAAAGAGAGAAAATAGCACGTTACCTCTACACACGGGTTCGTATAAAGTATCTCGCTCTCTGTAGGCCGACTCGAGTGTAAAACTTTGTAAGTATATGTATGAAAGGTACAAATGACTAGGTTATTAAAATAGAATTAGGCTGCCAGGCTTTGAGTAACAGTCAGCCATGTCATTCTCTCACTCTCCTGTTTCTTTCTTTGTTCCATGGCTATTGACTGACATGGAGAGACGTTTGATTTTGCATGTACCTGACCCAATAAAAGGAGCAGAGTACCACATCCATGACATGTACATCATGGCACAATGCATCTATAGTACACTCTACAGACTATTGAATGATTAGACCTTCTATACAGCAGGTGGTATTGAAATCTCAGCAGGTTTTGGTAAAGATACCTTGAAACATTGACAGGTACAGTTAGTCTTATTTACTTTTAACAGACAGCTTGACTTGCAGACCGGTAGTAAAATTGCATTAGTGCATTGAATGACGCTAAAAATACGCTAGGAAAGATGACCACTTTGCAAAATATTTGCTTTTTGAACCTTGGACAGTGAATTTGATTTTGTCAAGCTGGATATATTACATCACATTTTTAACCCATCTACTATGTATTGAGGGCTCAGTTTTTTTTTCCAATGGAGAAAAATTGAAACGTCTTTCCAACAGTGTAGTGCTATCGAACGTTTTTTTTACAAGATGTAATATAAGTCTAAGGTGTCCCCTGAATGTGTCTGTGAAGTTTCAGCTCAAAATACCCCATATATTTTTTTAAAGTAATTTTTTTAACTGCCTATTTTGGGGCATAATTAGGAATGCGCCGATTCATGCTGCGGCCCCTTTAAATGCTTGCGCTCTCCGCCCTCGGAGCACGCGCTTGCCTTAAACAGTGCATAAACAAAGTTCACACAGCTAATATAACCCTCAAAATGGATCTTTACAAAGTGTTCCTCATGCATACTGCATGCATGCGTCGGATTATGTGAGTATTGTATTTATTTGGATGTTTACATTTGATTCTGAATGAGTTTGAGGTTTTGCTCCATGGCTAAAGCTAACATTACACACTGTTGGAGAGATTTAAAAAGGATTTATAAACTTTAAAAGTTTTTATTAAAAAGTTTTTAAAAGGATTTATTAACTTTAACCACATTTAACAGTACATTAGCTAACATTTAGAAAGACAATTTACAAATATCACTAAAAATATCATGATATCATGGATGATGTCAGTTATTATTGCTCCATCTGCCATTTTTCGCTGTGTTTCTTGCTTGCTTACCTAGTCTGATTATTCAGCTGTGCACAGATCCAGACGTTAATACTGGCTGCCCTTGTGTAATGCCTCGATCATGGGCTGGCATATGCAAATATTGGGGGCGTACACCCCGACTGTCACGTAACAGTCTGTGTTATGTTGAGATTCGCCTGTTCTTCGGAGGTCTTTTAAACAGTGAGTCTCAAACAATGGAGTTTGAGACTCACTGTATGTCATTTCCATGTACTGAACTCTTGTTATTTAACTATGCCAATATAAATTAAATTTTTAATTCTAGGGCACCTTTAAGCAGGACTAGTACAGAAGACAGCTAACAGGGGGTCAGGGTCAATAAACACCATATATATCACAAAGAGATTTTAAAATATCTTTCCAAATCCCCTCGTCTTGGGCATGATCAGAACATAAGTGCTGTTGTGGCTGGCGAGCGTAGGCATCTGTTGCATGCAGGACTAATAGCAGGATAGATCCTAGCTAATTTTGAATTGGTGAAATGTAACTTATGAAGTATTTTAAATTTAATGAGCGATAACTGTATATTCTGACACAAAGGTGGTATTTATTTCAAAATATAATATAGTTTTCTTTTGTACTTCTTTTTTTTTTGCCACAGTTGACATTACAAGGGCACGTGAGCCCATCCAAGCACATTTGCTCACTTTGATTTACTATAGTTAGATATAGCCGGAGCGTTCACGTGACATAGTTTTCAAGGAAATCAAAATGAAGGGCGTTTTAAGCACACGTTCCTCAAGGCATCACATAAACATTTTTATAACACTTTTACAGTGCTTTTACAATGTCACATTGTCAAGACGCTGGGGTTTTGTCACTATGGATATTCCTCCAGCACACAGTGAATGATTTTCTCTCCCTCTTTTTTTTTCTCCATGCAGAATCATATAATAGAATCCCTAGTAATCACGGTGTGGGGCTGAAATAATAGATTAATCAGATTAGGATGATTCCGAACAAACAGCGCCTTTCCTGAAATGTATCGATGTTGTCTGATGTAGCGGAGGCCCGCTAATGCCTCGATCACATTGCTTTCCCATGCAGATTGTGCTAATTATATGGAGGGGATAATGTCATGGATACACGTTCACAGTCTAGCGGCAGGATATAAGACGTTTTATCAGGCCCGTTTGGGATGGATGATGGAGGATTGGAAATTGCTAGTGCAATTAAAGTGATGTAGAAGTACGCAACGGGTCATTTTCTGCCAAATTATCAAATACCTGTATAGCAAGGTTGTAAAATATTGGATTCTGTTTGACTGATTTTAGTGTAGTAGTTAAGGATAAGTGGTCTTTGATTGGTTGAGAAGCGATAAAGAGCTAATTTTGCACTCAGCTGATAGCAATCTGGGTGATAAGATTAAGGGGGAACTTAAAATAGCCTGACAAAAAATATGCTAGTGGGTTAGCCGTGTTTATACATTTGGTCTGTTGCCTGGCTGAAGGACAGATGGCTCAGCTGCAAGGAGGGGCACGGTAACTGTGAGGCGTGACAATTTGTTAAAAAAAAAAGAATGGCTGCATATCCCAGCATCCCTTTTGTGTACGTGTGTGTTTGTGACCTCAGAGGAGAGTGTGTTCTAAAGGCATTGATGTGGAGGGGCGAACCCCTAGCTCCCATCTCCCTGCGACTATAAACACGTCAGCCGACACACGCCGCTGCAATCTGGAACCAGATTTACTGCCCAGGAAATATGGCAGCCTTTTTATTGGTCCAAATACTTGTCACTCATAATTTATTGGCTGTTGCTAGGCCTGCTGTGATGTCAGTGAATCGTCCCTGCCAAGAACATGAGAAAAAGAGAGCGAGGGAGGGAGAGAGAATCTGTTTCATTCATGAAGGGCTTAAGGTTTTATCAATGTCATAGTTCTGTTCTGATCAGTGTCACACACACTCATCCAAAACATTCCATTTCCTCAGATCCCCATTTCCATGTCTGATGACAAGGCCAAGTCTCCTTTGTGCATTAGCCTTTTTTAGTCCAGTAGAACATTTAAGTTCTGGCACCAGTTATTCACTAAAAAGAATCAATCCTTTAGATTCATTTGTTTAGGAATCAGACTACAGTGGTTGCACTGTATGTTTTTGATTCAATACAAAAGAACCAGTTCATAAGATTCATTCAGTCTGTAATCAGACTTCTGTTTTAGAAAGGACTTATAATTATATTTATTATTATGATTTGTAGGAATTCTCATATTGACATTGTCAGACACGTGTGTCTCATATGACTTTTTGCCTGAATTTATTTATTATTTTTACATCCCTCAGATTTAGAAGCTGTTTTTAAGAACAATAAGTGCTTTACATGCTGTTTTATTTTTCTAATATTTGTTTTGTCGTATTTCTGTTATTTTGTTTTGAGCAGACACTTCCTCCAATAACTTGTCAGACAAAATAACCCTGATGTATTGCACATTCAGATTGACCAGAGAGAGATACCAAAATACGGCGCAGTCACTCCTTCATCCGAAAACAAAGAAGTGCACACAAGGCCCAGTTACAACTCTTTCTTGACCTAGAAACCAAAGAATGTACAGCGGTGAAAAGAACAGCACGTACAAACAAGCTTAATTTCATTTAATCTCTTTTGATAGAATAGGTGAAACCACTGCAATTATGGTGTCAGAAGTGTGCAGAAATTGGAGAAAAGAAAAGATCAAAGCAGCCTGTCCTTTCTTGAAAAGACAAAATGAATATCAAGGAGAATGTGAGAGCAGTGGGGTGGGATATTTAGAGTAAGGAAAAAAAAAAAGGCAGATAAAAAATGAAGTTAAATGCCAATGACTCTTTTGAAAAATGATGCACGATTTATGTAGGACTATTAAAATGTTTATATTTACAGCTTTTTGTTCTGTATCAAAATAATTAATTGCCACCGTTTTCAAATTAAATGTACATTACAACGTAATTAAGAAAGCAAATGAGTCCAAGCTTCCCTAAAGCATCTAGAGAGATCGAGAGCTTGAGAGCGAGAGAGATAGATAATGTACATTTTAAATGTGTTTGAGTTAAATAGTTGCAATACATTATCTTATTAGATGTTTATGCTGTTGTTTTGAGGCATTGGTTTAGTGTTGTTATGGATCATCTGGGCCAGAGCTGTATTAATGTTACCACATTGTATTAATGGATACAAACTTTGTATTTCGCACCATTTCTTTAGCCTTATATTGCATCAGATATTTCATATGTAGTATTTCAGACACTGACCGACCCTGATCTTCTCTTGATCTATAGGTGCTTCCCGTTATAATACAAACAAGTCAATACGCAACACTTCAAACAGGTGTTGTATTTTCTTGGCATGCTTGCTCTCAGCCGCTGAAGCAGTATGGGGAACAACGTCTATATCACAGCCAAACTGCAGCCCATAAAGTATCATTTTTTGCCATAACCTTCCCTCTTTAGAGAGAAAACAGATATAAAAGTATATAGCGTGTGCTTTACTGTCACCCCTTCACCTTGCCTGGCAGCAGCACGCGCTGCTGATGGATGCCCCACGTCGCCTGCCTTTTAATTGCTCGTAAATTTTTGATCCAGTAAAACGCCGCATTCTTGGAGCACAGCAGCTCTAGCAGAAGCAAAGAGCAAAAACGAATACACCATAGAAAGAGCTGAGGGTAAGCGTGTGTTACAACAATGAAAGACACACAGCTGACTCGCTTTGCCTGTTCAAAGAACATTATAGGCAGGTGCTTAATTATATCACAATTCAAGACCAATATTGGATATATACATTAATTAAATGCTATTAGCGTCTACTTCTGTTTGATGTAAATAATTAGACAAAATGATGGCATAATAAGGATTATCTAGTAAATTACACAGAAAGGGATTTTTCACCTCAGTCTAGGGTTAATTTCCTTTTCCTTTTAAAGTGGCAACACGGATAAAAATGGCTGTTTTTGATTCATTTAATATTTTACAGTTTTCACATTTTTTCTGAATCGAAGCACAATTAAAGGGTTAGTTCACCCAAAAATGAAAATTATGTCATTTATTACTCACCCTCATGCCATTCCACACCCGTAAGACCTTCGTTAATCTTCGGAACACAAATTAAGATATTTTTGATGAAATCCGATGACTCAGTGAGGCCTCCATAGCCAGCAATATCATTTCCTCTCTCAAGAGCCATTAATGTACTAAAAACATATTTAAATCAGTTCATGTACAGTGGTTCAATATTAATATTATAAAGTGACGAGAATATTTTTGGTGCACCAAAAAAAACAAAATAACAACTTATTTAGTGATAGCTAAATTTCAAAACACTGCTTCATGAAACTTCGGAGCGTTATGAATCAGCGTATCGAATCATGATTCGGATCGCGTGTCAAACCATCAAACTACTGAAATCACGTGACTTTGGCGCTCCGAACAGCTGATTCGACACGCTGATTCAATATGCTCCAAAGCTTGAAGCAGTGTTTTGAAATCGGCCATCACTATATGAGTCGTTTTTTTTTTTTTTTTTTTTTTTTTTGCCGCGCCAAAAATATTCTCAAATATTCTCCACTGTACTCACATGAACTGATTTAGATATGTTTTTAGTACCTTTATGGATCTTGAGAGAGGAAGTGTCATTGCTCCCTATGCAGGCCTCATGGAGTCATCGGATTTCAACAAAAATACCTTAATCTGTGTTCCAAAGATTAACGAAGGTCTTACGGGTGTGGAATGGCATGAGGATGAGTAATAAATGACATTATTTTCATTTTTGGGTGAACTAACCCTTTAAGCCCAAACTCATTTGTTACAGGATGAATCATAATCTTTGAAAGGATTTTTCAAACTGGGGTCTGCAAGAGGGTTCTAGGAGGTCCATCGATAATTTTAACTAAAAAGATTTTTTAAATATATATTTTTAGGCCTGTCAAAGTTACCTGTAAAATCAGCAATTTGAAGAAAGTGTGAAAACCACCAGTAATTCTGAATCCCAAATGTTTCTCTTCAGGTTTGTAGGCTACATCTAATATTGCTGTAATGCATGTCCTGATTTTGCAGAGTTAGACGTGTTCCTGGGTCAACGTATTTTAAACCTAACCCTACCCATAAGTTATCCCTAAAATCAGAGGGAAATGATAGCTAAATAACACTGACGTAGAAGGCGTAAGCTTGACATAAACTACAAATTTGTCCCTCAAATCTGATTGGTTTATTGGAATGTTGATCCAGGAACATGTTGCACTTGGTAAGGGTAGAAAAAAGAGACTGTTAATACAAAGTCAATATTTTCCTGATAATATTTAATAATTAGTTTTGTCTTAAGTTTAAGTTTATTTAAAAGACAGTTATTTTATTTTGCAGATAACATCAATATTTTTCAGACAGTATAAATGGGTCTTTACACATGAAAATATATAGCTGTCTTTATTTACTAGGAATAGGGTCCTTTAGGGAAACATCATTATTTAGGAATATTTTGGCAACCAAAAGCCTGAAAATCCCTGGTCAGCTTCAGTTATGACAAAGTGTGAAATTGCAGTGTTTTGCCTTAATTTTGATTTAGGATCAGTCACTTAAAACTACTGAAACTATGAAAAAAAGCTCTTTCAGAAAAGTACTAGGTAAATTAAAGAACAGACAACATATGAGCCAATATGACTGAATGGTAATAAATACTGCTTGAGTCTTATGGCTTTATTATGAATATGATTCGTTGACCCTTAAAGAATATCATTTCAACATGTTCAGGATTAGAATACCACTCTAACCTGGTCTAAATTTATGAAAAAACAAAACAAACAACAACAACAAAACACTTTGAGGGCCTTTAATAAAGTACCTGCAATTGTGATTATCATTTGATTTGTGAACTATGTATTTATGCTTAAGCTACATCTAAAGCTACATCTAAAGCACAAAATAGACTTAATTACTGTAAGTGGCATTAATGTGTTATGCTACAAACTTTCATTGCATTCATGATGTCGCTGCATGTGGGTGGAGCTTTGCCTAATGGTTCAGAAGGGTGTCCAATTTGTGGTTAATTATAGTATTTTTATTTCAGCCTTTTAGACATTTTTGTCCAGATTTGAACTTTAGTGTGTTAGATCACACGTGAAAACCACTATTCCATGACTCTAGCACATTCACTTTAAACACAAACTAAATAGTGAACGAGTAATGTAAAGTAAATGATCTAGCCTTCTTACTCCTCTAACCCCCTTTCATCATTGCGCTCTGTCTCTTGTTCTCTCTCCCCCTGCAGTGAGCATGTTTCTTCTCATCAGTCAGGGCTCCAGTGAAGATTTGCAAGGGTGTGAGAGTGTAAATGGTGAAAGTGATCAACAAGTACAACATGTTCCTGGATCAACATCCTTGTTCCAATCAACCAATCAGATTTGAGTGACAAGTGTAGGCTTACAACCAGGGTTAGGTGTTTTACATCAGTGTTCTTCACCTATCATTTCCCTCTGATTTTATGGATAAATTATGGCTAGTGTTACAGATAGAGATACGGTGAAGACTAAATTTTCTGATAAGAATGTTGTTCCAGAATCAACAAAATACGTTCATCCAGGAACACATCTTACTTGGCAAATTCACACATTTGAGTGTAAATATGTCCTCACTGATCAGAGACCAGCTCCTGCTCTTGAACACTTCCGGACCGGCCCTCATATGGCTACTGTATGACTGACTGTGAGTCAGAGGGTACACACAACAACAGCACAGCATCATGCACACACACGCTGACCAGCGGCCTGACAGAGAGTGAATGAGATGGGTTAGTGTAATCAACCCCAGTAATGTCACCCCCAATTACTCATTCTCTTAAAAGGCTATTAAAACATAATTGCCGAACGATTTACATCCCTGTTAATGCAGCCACGGATAATTTATTATTTTCCATAAGCCTTTTTTTTATGCAGACAAAAAGAGAGAGAGACCGTGTGAGGGATAATAATATGCGTAGTCAGGGGAAAGGGATGTTGGTTGCACGTAAAGCCATTTAAAACCCTCCCAGTTACCTCCAGGTTAGTTAATAATGATAAAAAACACTAATATATGCTAGTGGGCCAGATGATATTCAGGTTGAAGGCAGAGCAGTGTGTTGTCCAAAACCTCTTTGTGTTGTCCTAGGAGATTTAGTTAGTCCGCAATAGACAAGGGGCATCATTTAAAAATATTTAGATGATCAGATTTGATCCTAAATTCCATGGATTTCATTCTACATCAGATGTGACAAAAGAAATCTGTATTTATAAAGGCAAAAACTGATGTGAAAATGTTCTGATGGGAAAATTACCATTACCCATTTACAGTAGCAGATAAAACTTATGGTTATGGTAAGGGGCGTGACATTTCCCGAACACGCGGTGCTAATCACAACACACTGGGCCAGCTAACCAATCACATAACATTTCATATTTTGGAAGGGGGGACTTCATTGAAACAGGAACTAATGACATGTTCGAGCCAGGGGAGAGAGGTGTTATAATAATGTAAAATGTGTGAAAAATACAGTTTTTTTTTAATTATCAAGCATGAAAGCATATTCTAGTACACCCCAAAAACAAAATCAAGACAAAATCAATGGGCATAATAGGACTGCTTTAAAGAACATTAGTTTAACATATTCAGGATTAGACCTTAGACAAGGTTATAAAGGTTATAAATTAATTTGATCCTAAATTCCATGGATTTCATTCTACATCAGATAGAAATCACAATTTGTAAATGCAAAAACTGGTGTGAAAATGTTCTTATGTGTACACCAACTGAATACATGTTTACAAAATTTTTGCTCATATATATCAGTAAAACCCTTGTGCATCCTTATGGACATTTTTGTCCATTTCAGTTTTGTTTTTTGTTATAAGTGTGCCTTTGTTAATGCCAACTACATGAATTTTGGCTCAGGTGTTTATTTTTATTGGAATTTTAATATTTTACCCTCATTTCCTTCAAAAAATCAATTTTACCCTCCGTACAAAAAATACTCACACTTAGGACCTTAAGGACAAAAATGTCCACATTGAAACCCATTAAAAACCCATGCAATTTTTTAACCCAGGGCCATTTGACTATAAAATGATACAATATTTGCAAATAGGCATTCATTCTATCGGCAAGGCTTCAAATTTTACATTTTTACCATTTTTTACTAGATTGTGCCATATTTTCAAATTTGGCATATAAAAGAAATACTCGCTTTATTTGAGTTTTCTGCTTATGCATATTATAGTCTATGATAAAGTCAATTTGAAAAATAATGCAGCTATAATTGTGTGGGTATACTGGTAAGGATGTCAGAGTGTAGTTTGCAGGTGTTTTTTGAAAATTTAATTTGTGTAATTAGTTTGAAAGAAATTATATCATACTGGCAATCAAAAATCCCACTCCATGTATGAGTCACACCCTTGGCAGGGTCATAGGGTCATGTGAAAACTATGAAAAAGGTCAAAGAAGGCTTTAAGGTTCTTCTTTTTGACCAAACACGCATCTTAACCCTTGATTGCACTTTTTCACTTGTTATTGTTTTTGTACGGACATAAAAGTTACGCTTGAATTTGAAGTAGACGTTCAGAAGCCCCTAAACATTATTTTAGTTTTCACCACAAGAAAATACTGATTTTTTAGTCTGGTAGATTTTATACAAAGTTTGAGTTCACACAGGTATCCTCACAGCCAAACCTATAAATATGTGGTGCTTGAGGGGTTGATCATTTCATTGTTTGAAGAGACATTACTCAGCAGAGGAAGCTCTGAAACTAGTGCTGCCCACTGACACTGAGCACACAGGTGCATTAGAAGCTGAGGATGTAAAGAAACCGATTTGTAAAGTGTTAAAATTCTGAAAATGAATAAATATTTGGTATCTATGGATAGAACAGATGCTGGTTAAAAATTGACATCATTGAAAGTGGAAAAAATATTAATATATAATATTTCTATGAAAAATCTTCTATGAAATTTTTGTCCATTATTGACCTAAGTGTTATTTTTTGTAAAAAATCTGACACTACATAAAAAATATAAATGCCTCAAAATTAATGTTGTTGTTCTTCATTGACCCACCCAAGAATCTAATAAGCAAAGAAAAAAAATTCTGCTTAGCATTTAGTTTATGAAAATTAACTACTATTTTTAATTTTTTCATAAAAAAACACCTATGGCATTATGTAAACAAACCAGCATTTAAAGGTTTAAAGTTCTTAAAATTAATTAATATTTGGTATCTATGGATAGAACAGATGCTGGTTAAAAAATTGACATCAGTGAAAGTGGAAAAAAATATTAATACATCATATTTCTATGACAGTCTTTTGGCATGGACATTTTTGTCCATTTTTAACCTAAGTGTAACTTTTTTTTTTAATGCACAAGGGTTAAAATAATCCAACATTGTTTATTATAATGTAAAGATGAACATAAATATGCATAATATCACTAAATGTGCAAATGAGCAACTGCTTTGTGATAATTAAAGGGTTAGTTCACCCAAAAATGAAAATTCTGTCATTTATTACTCACCCTCATGCCGTTCCACACCCGTAAGACCTTCATTCATCTTTGGAACACAAATTAAGATATTTTTGTTGAAATCCGATGGCTCCGTGAGGCCTGAACTGACATGAACTGATTTAAATTTGTTTATAATATAATGGCTCTTGAGAGAGGAAATGTCTTTGCTGGCTATGGAGGCCTCACTGAGCCATCGGATTTCAACAAAAATATCTTACTTTGTGTTCCAAAGATTAACAAAGGTCTTAAGGGTGTGGAACGGCATGAGGGTGAGTAATACATGAAAGAATTTTCATTTTTGTGTGAACTGTCCCTTTAAGTTCTTCTGAACTATAAAGGAATGTTTGTGGCCATTCTCTGGGTGCAGCTGATGCACTAGTTCACAAAGCATTTTAATTTAAGATGAACTGCTGTTTATAAAGTGGGTGTTACGGCTGGTGGTGTAGAGATGAGGCAGATAACGGATTTCCACAAACATATAAGACTTTAATATAACCAAAGGCAGAGTACACCAAACAAGCATCTAACATAAACAGAGAACGGACGAGGAGTGAAGGGAGTGAGTGCAATATATGGGGAGTGCTGACAATAGAGTCCAGGTGCAGGTGATGAGTGACGATGAGGAGCTGACGAGGGAAGTGAGTGCAGGTGTGGAGAACAGGAGGATCTTGGGAAATGGAGTCCAGGGGAACACGGGATCTGTAACAGTGGGATGCATTTAGGAAATTTTTTTGTGCAAATGGGCATTTATAAATCGTTCTTAGGAACATTTCGGAAATTGTTGTTCGCTCACATTTTGGATCATTCAATGCACGTCTTTATATTTGAGTCCCCAGTTGTGGACCAGTTTTAACCTAGCTATCAGGTCTGTCCTTTTGACTTGTTTCTCATCTCCCCTGCCTACAGGAATCAGGACCTTGTTTTCCCCCCAGTGTCCTACTCTAATTGGTGCTAATAAAGATCAATTAGAGTAATTAAGTGCTTTGGTTGAATTAATCTTGGCTGGTGAATATATTAGCTTGGACTCGTTATACTCCTCCCAGCTGAAGTTGGAGAAGATGATCCCAGGTCATCCCATTAAGGGCCCTTTTAACCGTTCTTTAGGTTGAGGCATCAAGAACGCCTTACCTGTGTAACGGTTTTGCATTTTTCACAACAGAAACACTGTTCATTAAAGCTTCTGCTTAATCTCCTTGACCATAGTTGGGAAAACCTATTTATACCTGCATATCTCACCATATGCTCACGATCGCTCGCACTCTCTCTCTGTCTCTATCCCAAGGCCTGTGTTAGTGGAAAGCAATTGTGTGGAATGTGTAAGAATTAAGTGCCCCATCATTCAGACTAGACATGCAATTAGATGAGCTGCGGCAGTTTCCAACAGACAAGCACAGAGTCTTGTCACTATAACTCAGCCCTTCCCCCCTCCCTTTCCTTCTTTCTCCATAAAACACACACATACACACAAACACTCACATATTTAGAGAAATTAAAATAAGACATTTTCTGACTTGTGTACTAGCATAAAACTGTTGAACCAGTAGTTGTGGTTGCTAAATGTTGCTTTTTTATTAGTGGTGTAAGCATCACTATTACTGTTGCTCAAACTTAAGGGTAGTTTTTTTTTTCTCTCTAAAATGTGCTGTTCAGCTTGTTCTACAGCACTTGTGCTATATATATATCTATATATATATATATATATATATATATATATATATATATATATATATATATATATATATATATATATATATATATATATATATATATATATAATTATTAAGACTGTTTAAGTTATTCAGTCCTTGGTTAACAAATTTTCTTTTTTTTATATATATATATATATATATATATATTACGTAAGCACCCCTAACCACCTGGAAAATGCCCAAATCTAGTTACGCCAATGCTGTGCGCCAGTGTTTTAGTTGTAACATAAACTATGGCTGTTTCTGAAATCACCTCTATACTCTTAAAAAGGGCACTATTTGAGGAGACAGCCATTTGTAGTGGTGTCCGAAACCATAGTGGATTCATTCATTCAATCCCACAATGCACCCAATAATGAGTGTACAACTGGTGCACGCCAAAGGCTATAGAATAACCCAAGATGCATCACTCGTATTGTTTTGAATGGGAGAAAGTGCAACGTGCAATATGACGGAATAGGTCCCGCCTTCTAAATAAGAGCAGGTCGCCGATTGGTAGAGTCATTGTGTCACTGCAGCGGCCGTTAGAAGCTCCGGTTCCTATAGAAACAGTCAGACGCATGCCTCCGAAATCGCGCATTTAGTATTCGAGCGTTTAGAAACAAAATTCATGAGACAGTTGTTGTTAGATTTCATTGGTGATTTCAAATATGAAATTTAATCAAAAGCTTGGCAAACAGCTTTGGAGAATTTAATGTTTCCCCATTCAAAGTGATAGCAGCTGCACTTGAATGCCTGTGAAAAGTCTTGTCTTAAAGGGACTTTGTGCACGCTCAACAGCTAGAGAACACTCATAATGCATTGGGAGAGTCGCGAGCCGAATGAATTCCTGCATCTCACCAGAAGATGGCACCCACAGTTGAATCATCCATCCATCCATTTTCCAAACCGCTGGTCCAGTGTGGCTTTCCACAAACTATGTAAAAGCGACAGCCCTTCCGGCGCACTCAGTGTCTGAATTTACTCGCTTATTTTCATTCACTCCTTCAAGTGGACTATATTAGTGGAGTATTGTACGGAATAGTGAATGAGGGTATAGGGAGTGAATATAGCATACAACTGTTGTGCTCGAGTTTGCTGCGAGTCTGCTTTCCACTTGCTAATATCTTTTAGCATGTAGCTGCTAAACCATCCGGGGAATGACTATTGATACCAGGATATGTACTCAGCACAATTTCCACTAATTCTGATCAATGTCGTCAACTCGCCAAGTACAAAATTGTGAATTGCTGGCGTAGAGGGATAATTGCCTTTCATGCAATGAATTTGGCATGCACTTCTCCCACTAGACCCAGTTGAAACGGTGCCTCTACCCTCAAAACTGTCGTCCTTAATGAAATGGTAATTACTAACACAGCAGAACAGCTGAGAGGCTCCACAAAGCCAACAAGGACAAATACAGGAAAAAGAATTAAAGAGAGGTAGAGGGGAATGGAAGAACAGAAAGAGCAAATAGGGAGAGGAATGAACTGGATTTCGCTAAGCTCTCCGCTACGAAGCAGTAGGAGTTTGATAGCTTTGTCGTTTCAATCATTTGTCCACAAATTAGTGGCATTTCTGAAGATTGGCCACGTTTCGCTCTGTGAGAGTGGCTATGCCGGCATGGTAATTGATTGCTCTCTAAGCGAACATGTCTTTAACCTTTCCGAGGTCGGGCCCAGTCGGATGCCATCAGTCCTGTCAGAGTTTTAGATGCCTGGAGCCATTTATCTTTTCGTGCTCCCTCGTTCGCTGCCCAATTTGTAGCCGGTGAGCCACTGTAGGTGGTTTAATTACGACCGGAATGGGAAAACAAAACAGGAATGGCACCTCACACAAAGGGCTCCACTGTGAGCAGAGTGTCCATGTGGGCCTTTGCCAGCAACCCAGCACCCTGAAACTGAGACACAGAGGGCTCTGGATCAGAGCCACAATGGAGGCTGAACCACAGCCAACATGAACCTGAGCCAACATGGAGCCCGAAGAAACGCCCTTGTGTGCATGAGTGTGTGTGTGTGTCTGTGTCTGTGACTGAATTAGTTGCATGTGACTAAGTGAATGTGTATATTGTGCATGCTTAGGGTATGTACTATAAAAGCGTGGTTTTATTGAATTAATTAATGCAAGCACTTTACTTTTAATTTGTATTTTGTATAGTATAAGAATGTTTTAAACATCTGAACACAGGCAGAGATTTGGAGTGTTTTTCAGTTTTTAAAGGTTTTGATTTGCTCTCAGCTTCCATTATTATTTTTTTAAATCAAAACTTTAACAAATTAGTATGAAATATAAGGAAATGAAGCATTGAATGAAACATAGAAAACTAAAAGAAACTGCAGGTGATATTGAACTTTTAATGATTGCTCATTTTAATTATATAAGAATATTATTAACAATAATATTTTAATTATATTAATATCAATATACAATTAATATTAATTAGTTTTTGCATTTATATTCTGTTTGATTAATTTCAGAATGCTTGTACTTGTCCAGTTTAGAGATATATATACACACATATATCAAACGTTTGGGGTTGGTAGGATTTTTTAAATGTTCTTTAATGTTTTTTAATGCTCACCAAGGCTACTATAAATTTAAAATACAAATTTAAGTCATTAGACTCCAGTCTTCAGTGTCACATGATCACACAGAAATCATTCTAATATGCTGGTTTGGTGCTTAAGAAACATTTCTTATTATTGTTGATGCCGGTCATACTGAAATTGGGATTTTCCTTAGTTGTCAGTTGTAATCATCAAAATTAAAAGAAATAAACATTTGAAATATATCAGTCTGTGCAATGAATGAATATATTATACAAGTTTTACTTTTTGAATGGAATTAGTGAAATAAATCAACTTTTTGATGATATTCTAATTATATGACCAGTACCTGTGTATGTGTGTGTGTGTATATACTGTGTATATATATATATATATATATATATATATATAAAATAATATAATGTATGCAATCAATAATTATTATCTGTGGTCACAATTGTACCACTGCATCTGAATAACAATAATGACTGTCCTAGCCTAATAACTAGAGACTTGTGGGTTTTTAAAAAAAGGCATGCCAGTACAGTCAGTGTCCATTTTCACCAATTATACATTAAAAAAAATATATTTTTATAACAGAAGACATATCAAACCCCAGTCTTCATCCTTCCTTTGACCCGTCAATCACTGTCCAAGACATTCCACCTTCATTTGCAGTCAAGAGCCTGTTAGATAATAAGCACTGCCAATCACAGCAATGGCCCAATCACAGCGCCCCTGCAGCAGGAGAGATGGCAGACATCCTCCTCTGGCTTCTGAAGAGTGGCAGTTTCACACACTGTCTGTCACTGAACTGCTCAGAGCTCTGATTGGATAATGAGAGGGTGTTAGGAGATCTACTGTGTCAGAGCGATGGCACCACACATTGGCAACTCTGCTGTGTGTGTTTGTGTGTCTGCCTGGCACTGGAGATGTTAATGAGGTTTGTTTGCCAGTTTGTACACTTGATACGTCTTTTTAGGGTTCATATATTTTGGCCCTTGGGTGAATTTCAAAGTGATACATGACTCCTCTCTCACATTATCTCATAATTATAGTATTATTCGTATCCTTCAAATGTTTACAGTGCATCTTACAGCTTAGGTTACTGTGTGTGTGCCTGTATATGCAGAACAATGAGGAATATTAGTTTTAGACTGGGAGAAAAACAAAATGTGTCTCTTTAAAATATGCCCATATAAATATTTCTTCCCGAATGAGTAGCAAATTCAAACAAGCTGTCAGTCAATAGGTGCGTGCACTGTTTTGAAACCGAACGCTGCAAATGAACGTCCAATCAAAGCTGCTCTATACCCTGAATGCTTTGTGTGTGTGTGAGGTTAAGTGCCTTCCTTTTAATGTATTCTCAGATTTCCTCTGCTCTCTCACAAGGCCATATATTCTCAGGTGGTGGTGGTGTGTATGTGTGAGCGAGAGCACCCTGACAGGCTTGTAAACTGGCCTGCGGCTGCTCTCTGGGTTGCTCTCGCGGGCAGATAAATTAATTAAAGAAATCCGTTTTTTTCTCACTTTCTCTCTCTGAGCCAATTACTTTGAGCCAGCGGATTGTGTGTGTTTTACTAGAGAGTCGAGCTAATTAAAGATATGGCGTGGGACAGAGAGAGCACTTCTGCCTCTCTAACCTGATCCTGTGGCTCTGAGTGGCACAGGATAGAGATAATGATGGAAAACAAACACAAATGCGCCTCCACCATTAATGGTTAAATCATAAATGCTCACTTTTAAAGAGTGGTGTAGGAGGGTGCTAGACTGAGAATGTGTGAGTAAGAAACTTGTTTTCACGTATGTCAGACTGAGTATTTCTTTAGTGCTGTGTGGGAGTTTGTCTTGGATATGAGAGTGTTATTGTGACAGTTTATGGTAATTATCCATATGAAAGGACACCCATTGCTTTTGGCCCAAATATTGTGTTATGGGGCATATGGAGAGGTTAAATGTGATTGTGGCACTGACTCTGAACTTTGAACTTGACAATTCTTTGGCTTTCTTTCTGTGTAATTAGGTGGTGCTGGATAAGCTCCGCAGATTTACATAAAGACAAATTATATTGCTCACTGGTTGTAGCTCAAAAGACTTTTACAGTTCTTTATGATAAATACACAATAAATAGACACAAATTGTTAAAGTATCAACGTGATCATTATTAATTTGAACGTAAATTGTGTTTCTATGTTTTAAACACTGAAACGAGTAATTCATGTATTGAACTTGACTAGGACTTAAGCATTTTATGTGTGAACATCTTGTAGAATGTAGGTTTGTAGAATATTGAATTGTAGTAATTATTAAAAATATCTATTCACCCTATTTTTCAATGCAAAAGTAATCTATTTCCTGTGAATATCTGAGACTTCTGTGTCTTTAGCTGCTCGATACTCTAGGTAAATAACTAGAAGAAAACAATGTGCAATAAATGGTAAAGCTACTTGTGCACTATTTGCACTACAAAACCAGTGTGTTTATGATTCCGATAAATTAAATAAATTAAAATAATATGATAACAAATACCAGTTTGCAATATCAAGAAGCATAAAAGAGGGTTTTTGTATGGCAAAAAAAACTGGAACCGACTGCACATTCACATTCACAAGTCACTTCACATTCACATTAAGTTAATTAATAGCCGTGTACCATCTATAATCTATAGTATTTTAACTAAAATCATTATCCATCGCCCATTGTTTATATATATATATATATATATATATATATATATATATATATATATATATATATATATATATATATATATATATAATGTATATATATAATATATAAACTGACAAAAAAATATGTTCATAATTTGTAAAGACTTTTACATTTCTAAACTATTTGTACACTTCTATGTTTTCCCTTATGAAACAGAAGTGTACTTCAAGTTAATTTTGTTAAGTATACTTAAGTAATGGTCAGGTAAATTTTAAAGTATAACTAATGTAGTAAATATACTAATATCTGTATACTTGTAATATATAAGTGTATGTAAGTGTACTATTTCAATACTGCTTGGGACTAAATTGGCCCACTTTTTAGTATATAAATGTATACTTTTAATTTAACAGTAGTAAACTTTGAGTACACAACTAGATTACATCTATGTTTTTAGTTTGTACTGCAATTATACTAGAAGTGAACTTATAAGTATACTGATAGTTAAATACTTAAATACCTGTAGCACATTTTTTTAGTTTCTGAAAGTTCACTTTGAAGTATACTCTCAGTAAACTGCTAGTTTAGTAGTTTTATACTGCATGTATACTTGTAAGTTTTCTTTTTAGTGAACTTAACATTATACTTTAAGTATACTATGTCCCTATTTAGATATTAATTTTTAAACATGAAATATACTTTTAACTGTATATTTCTCTGCAAGGGTTTTTTTTTTTTTTTTTTTTTAAATAGTTGCCAGCCAGTGCTAGCATTTTTGATCATTTTCACAAAACTTTCATGGACCCCAGAATCATTTGTTGTATGAATATCCAAACATGAAATACAGTATATCAAAAGAAAGAACAGAACCTCTGCTTTTTAAACAACATCAACAAAAACATTTTATTCTAGCTTCATACATTCTTTTTTATCAAAACTTAAATGTGAGTAAGTTTCATAAATAAATAAATAAATAAACAACAGAACAAAAATCTGAGTTAAAAAAGACTGAGAGTCTGAAATGGATTCAGAATGATAATCAAAACGTAGATCAAGTCCATCAACACCCCCAGAGCTTGACAGTTATTACCTCTTTATGGGTCGACATTTAATTCAGACATTAGTTTTAATTTATATGCTGTTTAATATCTGATGATCAGGTTATTTCACATGCATAAGCAATGCTTCTCTCACTATTTCCTGATTCTTCTTCACCTGTGTTTTGATCCAGAGAATCTGTACTCTTTCAGTAGATGAGTAATAGTGAATAACAATCAAAATATGGATTGCTGGAGTACAAGTATAGGCCAAATATACTTAGACTTTTCTGTCAGTATAAGTCAAGTATACTTAAATGTCATTTTAGTTTATTTCTGAAAAGTACATAAAGTATATTTCTGAGGAGTACATAAAAAGTAGACTGAAAGTATACCGTCTTATTTTTTTCGTAAGGGTTTACTATTAGATACATTCATATTGTACGTTTCAACATATCCAAACGTAAACATCAAATACCCACACAGCATAGTCCAGCAGATCATTTGGTCTTGGTAGAATTTGGTGAGAAATATTCTGAGAAGAAGGCAACTCTAGCAAATTCTCCTTTGGCTTTACATTTAAACCTTATCACTGTTGAGGAGGAATGATTGAAGTATAAGAAAGATCTCATTTGTGATTTTTCTTTCCATTTCTATGCACAGCTATAGTCTTTCATCTTATAAACAAGAGTGGTCATTGTGTATGAGAGTGCTAACTGTATGTCTTTTGCATGTGTGCATATTCATATGCATTTGTTGTTGTGGACGTTCTTTAGTGTGTTTGCGTCGGGGGTGTGTGTGTGTGTGCGCATCAGTCTCTGCACGCTCTTGATTGACAGGCGGGCAGATAAACTGGGATGCATGTGTCTGTGTCTCAATGACACGCCGCTTTGCCCAGAGGGACGGGGGAAGTGGAGCGCTGCACTTCCTGCGGAGGGGCGGGGTCCTCTCTGCGGGGGTTTTTGAGCTGGCACACGCGCGGGCAGCCGCCTCGCCACCCCCACCCCCGCGGGGGAGAGAGGGCCCCTCTTCTCAACCTCCACTAATGTATAATTCATGCTAAGTAGCAATTTTGATGTTTTGCTGGAGGGATAAAGAAATCCAAGAAATTCATAAATAAAGTTTCCTTTTTTCTCATCTCTAGTTAATTTATGTTATCACACAATTAGCTGACACAGAGCCTTGGATGTATGGCTCCCCTACAGTTGTGCCCGTACTACCGAGAGAGACATGCTGAAAAATGACCCAATAAGATTGGTCAGGCTTCCCCAACAGGAGAGGCTTGTCAGGTGTCACTTGTCTCATGTAATGGACCTCGATGCCCTGTGGGACAGCCAAAAGTCCTCTGATCCAATCACATCTTCTTATTATCCCTGTAAGGATCTTCAGTTTCTAATAGAGCAGAGAATTTTCTTATCTACTTGGAGGCTTGTGGACTGTGCATTTCTATGGCTTTAAATACAAAATGACAAATGGCATATTATTTTGATATTTTCAAAGGCATCAGTGTGTTTCAGTATTTGTACTCCACACATAAGTCTGTAAATTATTAACATTTATTTTAACAATTTAATATATACATATAAAACTATATTTAAATATATATATATATATATATATATATATATATATATATATATATATATATATATATATATATATATATATATATATATATATATATATATATATATATATATACATATATGTATGTATATATATATGTATATACATATATGTTATGTTTAGATACTTGTCTCCTCATGGCACTGAACACAAAATGATGACTTCAACAGCATGTTATGTGACATATTTTTTTAAAGCACCAAGACGTATTTGTTTTTCATAATGTGATTCCCGAAATAAATTTATTATAAGGCTTCTTGCTTTTCGTTAAGTGTTCGGACAGGTGATTTTGAACCGGCTTCAACCGTGCAATCAAGAGTTGACTGAGAGTGAGCAGTGATATGGTGACAGTCCCTCTAATGGAGTCACTTTCAGCTCAATCCACTGATCTGAGTGCAGGTGTGAGGCAAAAGAGCGCTCACTATATCACCAGCCATGCCAAAACTGTCATCTCCCCCCGCCAGCTTTTTCATTAAGGCCTTTTACTTGACGCAATATCATTTGCTTTGACATTTCGGCGGGATGTTTTTAGCACCACCTCTGTTTCCTCTGCGCTGTTTGAAAGCCAGTGGTCATTTGTCAAATGGACTGATTTGTTCTTCAGCCCAGCAAAGAGTCCCAATGCGTTACAGTGTGATTTAGCTTCACCATTGTTAATGTTGCAGTGTGTTATCAAATATCTAAAGCGCCACAGATGGTTAGATGCAGCTTGCAAGGCGAATGTTTTGAGTGAATGTGTTTTCTTTGTTTAAAGGCTGCCATTAAAGCATTAAACCAGCAAGAGAGAACGCCAAAATTCAGTCTCTGTAGTGCCAACGCCTTCAAGGTCCCAGTGTGCATATGTTTAATTAAGACCTTTTGTCTTAATTACTTAATCATACAAATTAGTCACAAAGGTGAAATAGAGTTATATTGTAACTGTACAGTTACAATAAAGACTGTAATGATAGTGTTGTTTACATGTTCTTGGAAATCATGATTCAATCAGATTTTTCAGTCTTGTTTTAATAGATATTTTAACCATATATCTGGCTCATAAAAAGATGAATATAATACTTAATTTGCTATTATTTAAGTATCTTCAAGTCTTAAATCTCTTAAAATATTGGATATTTTGACCTTTTTATAATAAGGCAATTGGTTAAAGTTGTAAAGTGTCAGGTCATATGACTCTCCAAAAACGTAATGATATTTTTTTGAATTTGTCAGGTTTCTAAAAATAGATATTTTGACCATATATCTAGCCCATAAAAAATTAATATACTACTTAAAATGCTATTATTTAAGTATTTTTTATTGCCTTTAAGACTCTGATAATTTGGTAAGGCAAGTTTAGTTCAAGTTATGTCATGTTGTTTGGCTCCCCAAAATGTAATCATATTTATGAATTAATAATTTATGTATTTTTAAATGACTTACATTTTTCTTGAAAAAATATAATTTAATGATTTATGAAAACAATAATGACAAGATTTTGAAAATAGTGTTCTTGAAAATCAAAAACTGATTGGCTATATATCTATCACATGATAAGGCTAGTAAACAACTTAATATACTAATATTAGAGACCACAGATCAAAATTCAAGTATGGTGAAAGAGACCAATAAGCTCATGTCTTAACATTATGGAGGCTTTATGTTCATTTAAGAGCTGTGATGGTGTCTGTTGCCTCTGAGTTACTCAGATAAGACAGTTTGACTCCTCTCTCACCATTTAATCAAAGTTTCTCTCTCATAATTGTCTTTTTGGGGTGTCAGCATAAAAATCTGCTCTTTTAAATCTTTGTGACTTTGTTGCTGTGTTTGTCATCCTGTAGGTGGAAAGCGCAGCTAGCGTCAGCACTAGAGAAGGTTCACGGAGGGTCTCCGTCACGGCCGTTCGGTGCGCCCCGGTGGACAGATGTGGATGGGGAGAGGGGGACGGATGAGGAATGGTCTTGGCTTGTCACCAGGGCAATGTGTAAGGCTGGCCGGCCAGTCGGCTCGCAGCTTGCGCCTGCATTCCCCTTCGCTTAATTAGGGGTTGTTGGTACCACAGAAGGTGTCACCAACCTTTTCAGTCCAATAACAGATGGTGTTCTTTTTTTTTGAGGTCCTGCCAAAGCCCACTGTCCCGCTCCTGGGAAAATGACCTAACTCGCAGGCAGCTGCTTAGTGCGGCTTGAGTGCCTCTTAAAAGAGACTTCTATCAGGGAATTAACGGGACATACCACTGCAGCCTGAGGGGTGTGAGTTTGAGATGAGTCCACCTTTAATCGCCCTCTCTAAGCTGTTCTGAGGGCCGAGCTCGTCGTTTGCATTGAAATCCAAAGTGACATTATGGACGAGGTGGGAGGAGGGCCGACACACTGACCGGTTTACGTGGCTCGGAAAGGCTCGCCGCTCCCCCCTCCCAAAGCAGATGGTGTGTATAACAACACAGAATGTGGTCCAGGGGAGGTCAGGGAGGGACAAAAAGTGAAAGGGTCCCCAGACAGTTGGGGGAAGAAAAGGCCTGCAGAGCGTGAGGGAGGAGCCAGGGGAGGAGAGAGAGAGAAGAAAAGGGGAGAGAAAGGAGAGAAGTTTTTCAAAGCACTGGTCAGTGAGAGGCTAAAAGAGGAGGCAGAAAGCGTCAGGCCGCAGATGCGATACGTGGGAAGGCAGGGGGTCGAAGCTTTACAAGCTGCATGCTGGGTACACACAGCACTACTGCTGTCAGTCACCAACTCACTTGGCTCCACTCTCACTTATTCTCTCTCGCTCTGTGTCTCTCTCTCTCTTCCCCTGTACATTGATTCTACTTCCCCATGCAAGTAGACTCACCTAAATTAGCAATATTTATATTTTTGGATTAGTACAAAAAGTGAAATTATATACATATATTATATGTAAATATATATATATATATATATATATATATATATATATATATATATATATATATATATATATATATATATATATATATATATATATATATATATATATATATATATATATATATATATATATATATATATATATATATATATATATATATATATATATATATATATATATATATGTATGTGTATATGTATATATATATATATATATATATATATATATATATATATATATATATATATATATATATATATATATATATGTATATATATATATATATGTATATATATATATATATATATATATATATACACATATACATATAATATATATATATATATATATATATATATATATATATATATATATATATATATATATATATATATATATATATATATATATAATAAATATAATATGCACACACAGTCAAACCAAAAATTATTCAGACATTTTTTATATATTTTACTAGTGGGTGCAGGACACTATAGTTCATTCATGTAAGTGAGGATAGCAAAATAAAGTAAACTGACATATTATACCCAACAATTCTTGGACTACCAGTAAAATTAATAAACATTTGGAACCAAAAATTATTCAGACACTTTGACCTGAACCATGTTTTGCTTAAGTGTTATCTGACATAATTAAGATTATTTTTTCCCGACACAGTTTAGAGATCTTGTCATATTTTATTATAAACTATAGTGAATAAACTTTATTAATGGATGAAATGTTCAAGGTGTCTGAATAAATTTTGAGTTTGACTGTATATATATATATATATATATATATATATATATATATATATATATATATATATATATATATATATATATATATATATATATATAAATATATATACATATATATACACACACACACACACACACACACACACACACACACACACACACACACACACACTTTTTTGTATGTATTGTTTTTTTTATAATTTTGTTTGTATTGTTATTCAATACATATATTTATATATGTTTGTGTGTTCATGGTCCTGGTAAACCCTATGTTATGAGGACCAAATTTCCCCACAAAGATAGTAATACCACATATTTTTTAACTTTTGAGGACATTTTTTAGTGTCCCCATGAGGAAAATAGCTTTTTAAATAAATCATTTTATTTTTATTATTATTATTTTTTTAGAAAATGTAAAAATGCAGTAAGTTTTCTGTGAGGGTTGTATGTAGTGTAAAGAATATACAGTTTGTCCATTATAAAAATCATTATAACTATGGAAAGTTCCCATAAAACATGGAACCCCAACAAACCTGCTGTGGGTGGGAGTATTCTGAACTTTGTGCACAATTCCTGCATCAGGACATTAAATGTGCAAAATCAGATTGTTTATGTGTTGAGTGCTTGCTAACAAAAGTGTCAGAAGTCTATTAGAAATGTACACTGTACAGAACCAAATTTCTGATGAACATACACTCAGTTGTATGCAGACTCTACACTACTGCTTTTGCAGGTCACTCATTAAGTCTATTATTTTACATACACCATCAATAGTTAAAAAAAAAAAAAAAAAACTTTTCTTTTCCTAACAGGCATTTTTCCTTATGCTGCCAGTCCTCCCTCAATCAGATGCACATTTACTGATGTGGAGAGATCCACCAGTATCAATATATAGAAACCCTGAACTAATGCTGGTGGTTTAGAAGATGGGTGTGAGATGTTAGGAAATATTTTTATTCCCCAATGGCACAGTGTCCTATTTGACTGTCACTCTTTTATCAAAAAGTACTCTGGCACACCAGGTAAAACTTTTTTTTTTTTACAAAAGAGCACAGATATGACAACATTGTCCCAATGTTATCTCTTAGGCAGATGAATAAAGCTAGGCCTTATGTGCACCTTACTGTTTTGATATGATTGTGTTGTGTTCATAAGTGAATTGTATTGTGGGCTCCTATTTTGAAAATGTTGAATTCAGACCTGTTGAAGTGTTGTGTTCTGACATAATGTGTGTGTGAGAACGGAAGTGAAATAGTAAACGAGATGGATGAAGTTCGCTACTCCTGTCTCGTGTGTTTCTCTACTAAATAACTCCTGACAGATACCACAGATTGGTTGCTAACAAGCTTCTCCAGGCCGATCTCTGATCGGTGAAAAGTGTAGGTCACTGTAACAGTTCTGCTTATGGAAGTTGACACAGATCTGGAATCCGTTCTGGAAGCTCCTACTCAAAGCCACAACCAACATTCTCCTTTCACGCTATGCCGCAAATGAGCCAATTCATTTCCAGCCGATAAGAGCTCACGAGAGGCCTGATTTCAGCTTAATCACTTCATATTCTTGGCATACGTTTGTGGGTATGTTGTTCAAACGTTACCTCCCTATGTTGTGTGAGAGCTCTTAGTCATTCTTCGAGAGAGATGTGTGTGTGTGTGTGTGTGTGTGTGTTAATGAGAGTGCACAGGGAGCCGGGCTGTTTAACAGGAGTCATGTCTTTGTGTTGGCCTGCGTGGAGCGCTTTAGTTAACAGTGAATAATGGTGCTTGATTACAGCCCATGAGACGGCACATTGCTTAAAATCAATTCTCAATGCAATTACCCACTGCAAACGCCTCCCTTCTCTGCCGGACAGAATAGGAAGTGATTGTGTCAAAGGACAACATCATCTCTGCAAATGACTTGTTGCCTCTTCATATAGGGCCATTAGATGTGGCAGAATATCAGTCAGGAGGCCTTTCAGCATTCTCGTTCTCATATGTACATATTCACACCTTTAGAGAGTACAGACATGCTAACATGTTGATTTATTTGTAGACATATTGGAATAGATGCTTATCAGGCTGTATACACACACAGGAAAAGCTACAGTCAAGTCCAATAACAAACACAAACACACAATTGAATTATTGATACCGGTTCAGCTTTGCTCTCACTCTTTCTCTGTTTTCTCAGTCCTACAGTTTTATAGGTGTAGTTTTTGTTTGTTATGTGCAGGCCTGGTGCTTCAACGGTATCTTTGCTGGTTGGTAGACAGCAATAATTGTCCATTGAAGATGGTAGCATAGTTTGTAATGTGGTCTTCCATGGTGTTTCATAATTGTTTCAGTTAGTTATGTAGCTTAAAATCCAATAATAGGCTCTTTAATTGCAGGTTCCATTGTGACAGCTTACCCCATAACACAACCTGCACCTGTTTTGTTTTGTTTTGTTTTTTAATTAATTGCTCATTTATTCTGCATTGAATTGATAAAATGTGACGGTATGATAGGTGACATTAATAATGTTACAAAAGATTTCTATTTCAAATAAAAAATAGAAATGTTTCTTAAAAAAACAAATCAGCATATCAGAATGATTTCCGAATGATCATGTGACACTGAAAACTGGAGTAATTGCTGCTGAGAATTCAGCTTTGCCATCACAAGAATAAATTACATTTTAAAATATATAAAAATGTTTTAATTATTTGAAATTGTAATAATATATCACAATATCGCTGGAGTAAAAAAGTGTGACAACTAACCCCAGTCTTCCTTGATAAAGAGAAAGCATGTATTTTGTTTCAGGTGGTGGAATGGGTTTCACTATCAACTCGGAGGCTTATAGTTGACAGCAAAACACAGAGGACCATGTGCAGGTCAGTGTGTGTGTGTGTGTGTGTGTGTGTGTGTGTGTGTGTGTGTGTGTGTGTGTGTGTGTGTGTGCCCTTTCTTTTCTGGAGGTCTGTGTTTTTGTGTCCAATTCATTAGTTACTTTATCAGACATTGAGTGATGGATGTGTCTCTATGGAAACCACTTGTAAATTGTGGTGATGTGTCTTTACAGCCTGTAACTCACTCATTTGTAGGTTAAACACTCACACTCTCTCTCACTCACACACATACACGCACACACACACACACACACACACACACACACACATGTTTGTTTTTGTGAATTGTGGGGACTTTCCATAGACTTCAATGCATTTTACACTGAACAAACTGTACATTCTATCCCCCTACCCTGCCCCTACCCCTAAACCTAACCCTCACAGGAAACTGTGCAAACTTTTACTTTTTCACAAAAACTCATTCTATATGATTTATAAACCCATTTACATTGTGGGGACCGCTGGCTGGTCCCCACGATGTAGGTGAACTCAGGTTTATATTACATCATGGGGACATTTGGTCCCCACAATGTAATATAAACAAAAGCACACACACACACACACACACACACACACACACACACACACACACACACACACACACACACACACACACACACACACACACACACACACACCAGTATACACAGTCTAGCAGCTGTGCATTTGACCCTTAACTAAACTCCACCTTAGGAATGTTAGTGACCAATCCTACTTTAGCAACTGTTGCTTTCTGCCATATTATTAGAATTGAAAGATTTATTTCAAGGAAAGCTGTAGATAACAATGTTTTGCAATGCCACATATCATTTCATCCCATGTACAAATAAAATTAATTCAGTTTTTACCACTTTATGAGCAATTTTTACTTGTCGCTCTGTAAAGCTTGTCTGATTAAGCAGTTCTTTTTTATTTCCTATTTTATTTTCTGTATTATTATTCTGCTCTCTGCAAGCAGCCACAAAATCTGTTGTTAGGAGCCAGAGTCATGTGAGATTTTAGGCCAGAACACCTATGTGGCACTCTCGGTATGTCCTGATCCCCTCTCTCATGGTCTAAAACTGTATCTCTTTCACTATATCTCTCTCTCACTCTCACACTTGGTGTCCTTTCTTTCCTCTCGCCTTTGCTGTGAAATGTCAAATGGAAATTCAGTTTTTCTGTTTATTACCCAATAGATGGAGGCAACATCAGGATCTCATGATACATAAAGTCATTGTTGCATAGAGAGAGACTGTGTGTGTGTCTGTCTGTCTGTTTGTGTGCAGGTCAATGTTTATGTGTATATATATTTGGAGAGAAATGAGAGTAAACGGTCGGTGGTTCACAGAAAATAGAGGTCTGAAGATGAAAGAGATGGACACACGCACATGTCGCCGACCCCCCTTACGAAAGATTTACTGTCGCCTTTGTGACTGAGACCCAGCTCCCCTCACGTAAATACAAAGACAATGCCCAAAATGGGTCCGAGTTGTGATGTCATCGACCGCCATTTAAAGAGGTTTAAGAAGATCCCACAAAATGGCACAGTTTACATTCTTTAAAACATTATCACCTTCAAAGGCTGCAAACAGTTTACATAAGTTATTCAAAATAATAATACAATGGTAAAGATATAAACCTTATGTTGTTCTGAAGAACACAAAGGTGAATTTTTGAAGAACATTTTGGTCACTCTTTTCAATAAAATGTGTTATGTTCCTCACACAAAACAATTGTTTGGCCTAGAAAGATGCAGAATTTGGCAGACAGTTGACTCTTTTTTTTTTTTATGTTGACCATGTATATTTTTTTTAAAGTTTGAAAGCATTGCAATTGTATACAGAAGAGTGACTAGCGCATAATTTTAACTTTCTCTTTTAGTGTTCCACAGTAAAACAGGCTCAAAATACCCCATGGATTTTTTTTAATTAATTTTTTTAACTGCCTATTTTGGGGCATCATTAACTATGCACCGATTCAGGCTGCGGCCCCTTTAAATCCTCGCGCTCCCTGCCCCCGAGTTTGCGACTGTAAAACAGTGCATAAACAAAGTTCACACAGCTAATATAACCCTCAAATGGATCTTTACAAGATGTTCATCATGCATACTGCATGCATGCTTCAGATCATGTGAGTATAGTATTCATTTGGATGTTTACATTTGATTCTGAATGAGTTTGATAGTGCTCCGTGGCTAAAGCTAACATTACACACTGTTGGAGAGATTTATAAAGAATGAAGTTGTGTTTATGAATTATACAGACTGCAAGTGTTTAAAAATGAAAATGGCGACAGCTCTTGTCTCCATGAATACAGTAAGAAACGATGGTAACTTTAACCACATTAACAGTACATTAGCAACATGCTAACAAAACATTTAGAAAGACAATTTACAAATATCACTAAAAATATCATGTTATCATGGATCATGTCAGTTATTATTGCTCCATCTGCCATTTTTCGCTATTGTCCGTGCTTGCTTACCTAGTCTGATGATTCAGCTGTGCACAGAACCAGACGTTAATGAGCTGGCATATGCAAATATTGGGGGCGTACATATTAATGATCCCGACTGTTACGTTACAGTCGGTGTTATGTTGAGATTCGCCTGTTCTTCTGAGGTCTTTTAAACAAATGAGTTTATATAAGAAGCAGGAAACAATGGAGTTTGAGACTCGCTGTATGTCCTTTCCATGTACTGAACTCTTGTTTTTCAACTGTGCCAAGGTAAATTCAATTTTAAATTCTATGGCACATTTAAACTTAAAAAAAGTATGAAAATTTAAAATGTTGCCTTCACAACTAACTGAAATAAAATAAGTTTGCATTGAAGTATTAAAACTAAAACTGAAATAAATTAAATCTAAATAGAAATACTTAAAAAACAAACTAATAAAAATGACAAAATTGCAGAACAAAATGACTAAAACTAACTGAAATTAAAATGAGAACTGAAAATATAAAATAAAAACTAATTCAGAATATTAATATTACTTTAATAGAATATGAATTATAATAAAATAATACTGCACATGGGTTTTAAACAATATAAGGATGATTGAATGATGACTGAATATTAGTTTTTGGGTAAACTATCCCTTTAAGACAATTTTTACCAAATTCCAGTTAAAAAAACATCATTATTGTAACTTTCAACCCCCTTTTTCTTCCCCATCAGCCCCTCACCATAACGGCCCTCTTGCTGCAGAACCGTGCCTGTAAGACAGGGCTCTGAGCCAGTGTTTCAGCATCCCGCTGTGTTTACACAGAATCCTGGGTAGACTCCAAGGGTTCCCGGTCTGCGAGACTCAATAATGTGAAGCCTAAAGCGCAAGGCCCACATGGGCACGTCTGTGACTGACAGCACCCGTATTTACACACAAACACCATCACCGTCACATGAGCAGCATCGCCCAGGCGGAGGGAGGGAATACCCATATGATCTCCGGTATAGCAAAAAGAGAATTCCCCCTCACTCACATACATGACTTCCGGGAAAGCACACACTGGCCCAAAGTGGATTTGTAGAGGTGCATATATTTGCATGTATTTGCATAGCTAATGAGTTTAGGGATGTTGTGTGTTTTTTTTGTTGTTGTTGTTTTTTATATGAATTGTACGTGTGATGGAGTCAAAAGCCTATTATATGTCATTCTAGAGATAAAGATGATCAAGGAACATGGTCCTGCGGAGAGTGACTGATGCGATAGAGGGAGAAAGGGAAAGCTGGGGTTTAGCCAGCGCTATAGTCGTCAACACTACCGCTCCCCTGCTGCTCTACATATGTACACCCAGCAAGAGCCCTGCTGGCACACCCCATCGGCCCACCTCTACCGCCTCCTTTCTCGTCTGCCGCTCACCGTATGACCATCACGCCTTATACATCCTCTTTCTCTCCACCTTTCTTGCCGTCTCTTCCATTCTCATAATATCGCTTTCATTTCTGCCTGAACTCTACACAGCTCTCCTCATCTATCTCCTCCAATCTTTCCCGTCCCTAATCTCGCTCGTTCCTGCTGTAGCACCATCCATCTCCCGCAATCTCTCACTTGCTCCATGAACATGCCTACATTCTCATTTATAAACACCTTTGCTTTCATCTGTTTCAGACCCTGTGGCTACTGTTTTACGTCGTTCTCTGAGTGCCTTTAGATGTAGCGCTCCTCCATGACATGATATTGTATTGCTCATGTTGAGTGATAAACTCATAATCTATGTCACATTTCATGTCTGAGAATGAGAAACAGTCCTAGAAACAATTCAAAGTGTCATTGCATGTCTTTATTCTTCAATGGGCCCTTATCATGGACTGTGATGCCGCATTTGTGACGCAAGTTTATATATGGGTCAATGACATGATGGGTCATTTTTTTGTCCAAAGGCCTTAATAATAATAAAAAACAAGTCGTTGCTTTGTTGTGAGAAAGAATGTACGGAAAAATGAATTTCATTGATGTCATTCGGAATAACCAATATAAAGGGACCATTATGGATCAATTCATGTGGTCAATATCATGTGACAGGATGAGACATCATTCAGACACCTGCAAAAGACCACATGGTTGTGAAGCAAAGTAACAAATTCTGAAAAATGTAAAGTTTTCACTTGCTCGTAAGAATGTCCCGAAATATCAGGTCATATGGTACAACCACTATAAAACTTGGAAAATGTTGTCATATTTTAAAAACTTGTACTAAATATAAAACGTTTGATTGTCCTTTTGATAGCTTGCTATCAAGGTAACTAGCTAGCTAGCTAGATATCAGCCCGTTAACATTGTTTGAAAACATCGTCATTTGGTATAACCGAAAGTGTCATTCGGTAAAACCGAGTGTCATTCGGTGACAAATTTTGTCCATCTCGTAATAAATAACAAAAGCAGTGTTAATTGATTGTAAAACCCACATAATCTCATTGTTAATACTTAATAAAACTTCAAATTGAATTATATCTCCATTATGTTTATTTACACTTTTAAAAACCTTATTCATCAATGACCCATATATATATATGCACTGCCTTTTGGGTCAGATTTTAATAGTTTAATTAGCAATGATGCATTAAATTGATAAAAACTGGCAGTAAAGACTTAAAATAAATAACAAATTAAGTGGACTTTCTATTCATTAAGTATTTTTCCACAAAAATATTAAACAGCACAATTGTTTTCAACATTGATAATAATAATAATTAATAATAATAATGTTTCTTGAGCACCAAATCAGAATTTCAAAATAAAACTGTTTTTACTGTGTTTTTGATCAAATAAATGTAGCCTTGGTGAGCATTAGAGACTTCAAAAAATGCTTTTAAAAGTATTAAAATAATTAACTAAAAATAATACATTTTTATTTTATTTTTTATGTAATTTTTATTTTAATATTTTATTTACATCATCAAGGTTCATACAGATTTGGGATAGACGTCCCAGTTTTTAAAATGCATGCTGAAATCTTTAACAAATGCTGTAAATGCTGAAGGAAGTGAACAGCATTGCTGTATGTATTGCTTTTCTCTTGGTTAGGTTAGAAAGGGTATTGATCCACCAGTGGTGTCCAGTGGTTTATTTACCCACAACAAATCAATGCTGTGCTCAGCTGTGGGATCTTCTGACCTGATCCTTCTTAAATCATGTGGTGTTACTCTTGTATTACAAGCATCTTCAAGTGTTTGGCTCTACAGATATATGAAGCATTCTATTACCTTATTATATAAAAATATATTAAAATACACTGCTTTTGTTCATTTAGAAGATGCTTATATCCAAAGTGACTTGCAGCAGCTGTATTCATGTCTGGAATAGTCCCCTTGGAGCAACCCAGGGTTAAGTGTCGTAATCAGTGGCACAATGGTGATAGCAAATAGGCTGCTCTTTCCGGGAATCAAACCTGCTACTTTTTGCTTACATTAACCACTACACCACCCACAGTTTTACCCATCTGGTGGCATTGACTTTGCCAAGAAATACAAGTCCCTGGATCAACATGTTTTGTTTGTCCTGGAGCAACGGTAATGTTTAAATACGGTCCTAACTTTAACCCATCCCTAATCATTAACTACCACTAAAGTCAGAGGGATATTATTCCAGGATGTTGATCCAGGAACTATCTTGCTTTCATTTACTTTTATGCATTTGGCAGAAGCTTCTATCCCAAGCGTATTACATTTCATTGAAGGTATAAAGAGTACATTTGATCAATTAATACTTTGGGATTTGAACCCATGACCTTGGCGTTGCTAGTGCTCAGTAGTTCATTCACTGTCTGTAGAAAAGAGTAGTATGCCAATTCATATTTTGCTTGGCCAATATTGTATGTAAGACTATCATGCCAATAGTACTTTGAAACTAAAAAAATGTAATCTTTAAAAGTAGAGCATGGCACTAGCAATACTAAGGTCATGGGTTCGAATCCTGAGGAATGCATGAAATAATAAAAATGTGGTCAGGAAATTATAGACATTTCATTTTTTGGTGTGTTTTTTTTTTTTACAGGTGATAGATAACAAGGGTACAATAACGGCCTGCGAGCAAGACCACACAGTGAAGGCAGCACAAACAAGAAGAAATCTTCAGGTTAAAGAGGCTTCAGGTTTGTTTTGGAGAGCTTGTTTGGGACCGGCAGAGTCACACAGACCTCCACCCTGCCGGTGCGTACTGCTAATAATCACACTTTTCAGCACCTCTTCGTCTCCGCTCGCTTTGTTGTCTCCTCCTGCCTTGTAATCACTTTCTCACCGTGTGAGCACCGGCCACTCTCAGCGTGTGTCAGCACTATATGATGCTCTGCGTGAGAGTGTGTGTGTCACAGTAACCAGTGGCTGTAAGCTCAGCCGGCCTGCTGCTCACAGAGGGAGTTATATGTGTAATTACCGCATGACCCCTGCTGACCCCGGCCGTCTCGTGTCAGCGGTGTGTGTCGGCCGTGCCGCGCCAGCTACCTTCTTGTTAACCACAATGCCGAGGAGGGGACGGTATTTAGGGGTGAGACATGGACACTCAGCAGAGCATTAGCACAGTTCACACGGCTTGTCCATCTGCCAACTGTTCTAAGCACACATATACACACACACAAGACCTTTTGAAATAAATAATTATGTTTATACATAGCTTATTTTCTTCTGATAGTTTCAGTTTCATTAAGAGAAGTCTGACTGGATGAACTTTTTTTTTTTTTTAATTGTTATAAAATAGCCAGTATACAGTACAGCACATGCACAGTAGTAAAATCGTTCAAATTTAAATGTACTATTATGGACCTTTGTTTTAAAGCATTAACATGACTCAAAAATCAAAGGTTGTAGATCTGCACTATGAAAACATTTTGTCAGTTCTACACAAAAAGACAAAACTAGAAGCCAACTTTTGAATTTTAACAGTTTTTAAATAGTCTTTTACCTTCAACATTAATTTCCTATCACACCTTTCATTATATTTTATAATTGAGTGGAGTAGTATAGAGTGGATGGGAAATGATGGGGGACAGGGTTCAGGAAATATCACAAGACTTCTTGCTTGATGTGTCAGAGCATTCATGCAAAGCACAATGTTGCGGCTCTGATGTATATCATATACAGGGCCTAAAATTGATACTCCCCAAGCGCCAAATGCGAGTAAAAATCGGTGGTGAGTCTATGAAACTGTGAATTGCCAGATGGCCAGTAACATTTTTATGAATTAACAATGCAATGTTATGAGAACATGTAAGTGAACAAACGTGAACGCCACTTTACTCACCACCTGCGGTTCTGACTCGCTCCATCTTTCAGTTTCAAACTATCTGTTAATCCAGCATACAACTGGGCCTTGTTTATGAAATCATAAGCGCTGATCCTGAGGGCTCGAGCAGCCATGGAAAAACACAAGATATTCTCCATTCATTTTTAACCAATAAAAAAGTGATTGAAACTATTAGTTTCTATGGTTAATTTAATAACAAATATCGGGAAATCATTGTTGATTTCATGGTCTAAAAACAAAGTGACAAATCTTTTATCGAGCAAGTCCTGTGCAGCGCTGCTGATGACTTCCATAAAGCCAAACGAAGCGCGTTGATGGGCGTGATCTTGCTCTCTCACTCTGGTTGACATGTGCCCTCGCGTTCTTATGGGAGAAGTGCCCGTACAAGGAATTCTGACCATTCTGATGTCACACAGGCACATACTTGAAAAAAAAGACCCTGAAGTTTGTGAGGATTTGCAACAGTATTTTTGGCACAGAAATACTCTGTCATACGTCCAACTCGTCTTTTCAAACGTTGGCCATATTTAGCATGAGAATCCAACTCTTTAACAGTGTAAATAAGTCAGAATGCATGAAATAGCATTACACCCCCCCCCCCCCTCTTAATATACACAAAATTCTTCTTTAGTGCTTATTAAGATAATCTTAAGAACATCTAAGTGTACTCAACTGTGCTATTTTGAGACACCATGAATATGAACTAAAATGTGCTTTTAACATACTATCTCTGTATTAAACAACAAAAAAATGTATTTAGTTACCACTTGTAGTACACTTGAGCCCATAAGTGCACTACAAGTGGTAACTAAATACATTTTTAATACAGAGAAAAAAGTAATCTCAATGGCCAAAAGTGTCCCAATCACCCTGAATTCACCTATCTTATATTTGCAGTTTTTGCTTAACATCCATATTGCACATACAATTGAATTCATAGTCACAGTGTCATTGTGTTAGTCTAATGTGCCATGGGTGGAATTTTCAATAGGCTTTTAGATTGCTGGTTTGGATTTATGAATAGTTTAACATCATTTGAAGAAACTTTCCTGCTCTGTTCTACAAAGTACACTGTCATTCAAAATTTTGGGGTTAGAAGGACTTTTTAATGTTTTTGAAAGAAATCTCATATGCTCACAAAGGCTTCATTTATTTTATTTATCTGAATTAAAGATATATTTTCTTTAAAACAAAACATCTTACTGTCCCCAAACAGTAGACTACATCCTTATGGTAGCTGTTGTTCCACCAGAAAGACTCAGGGAGTTAAGATAACGTGACAACCATATTTATTAACAATCAGCAAGCAAAATGTTGTAAAAGTTCTTTGGCGTAGGCCCCGTCCATAGCTCAGATCCTGAAGGGTTGCGGACTCTGCATTTCCTGCCTGAAGATGAAGGCAGGGGCATCGCCGACCCCCCTGGGAGGTATGGACAGGGACCATCCTGGTGGTGGTGGGGAGGATGGAGGTGAAGGTTAGCATCAGCATCTGCGAACTCAAACATGTGTCAGAAATCTTATATACTCCAAGTGCAAGATAATGATTGGTTAGCTCTAAACTAATTGGTGACATAACATTGAGTCTTCCTGGCAGAACTTACGCTAGAGCTTTCATTTCAGCAACTTATGTGTTTGTGTTGTAGGACAAAACTTAGAATTTCTCTTCCAATAATGATAACCGCAGACCTTCTTTTACTCATAAATCCAAAACTATCATTCTTAAAACCCCATATATCTCCTGAGGGAATTCCCAAGGGAAGCCCTGGCTTGAAAATGCTAATTCCATTCCACATTTTAGGACTACAAACAGAACAGCTCTATATATTGGCTAATTAAATACAGATTGAGACATTTAGTGCTGGTGTCTGATGAAAATATAACTTCAGAAGTTCAAAACTCCTCACGCAGCCTCAGACTTTAATAGCTGCAAGCGGCTCAGTGTATCAAAACACACCATCTCGTTTCTGCCAAAGCTATCAATGGTCCTGTCTCTCTTGCTGCGTTTCAGCCCATTGTGTTGTGAATTTGTAATTCTAGGCAATGGTGAATTGCAGTGATTATGTAGCCATAATTTAACCAGGATGATGTGTTTAATTGAATTGTTACTCCCTGATGTTTCTCTCTAGTGAGGATGCTGTTCTGTTGACAGATGTGTTTTGTCTGTGAATGCTTGTTGTTGTTTTCTTCTTTTCATCCCTTGCTGTGTGCGTCTGTTTGTGTGCAACTACGCGCTTTCTTCCTGAGTTTGTGACCTTGGATGTTTTCTTTAAATGTTAATGTCTAGACTTCTGATATAGTTCTCTGTAGCGTGCATCTGAGGACATTTTGCACTTGAGTACACAGTGTTGCCTTCATACCATTTTCTTTGGGTTGACGGCTATTTTATTCTGCAAAGTGCAGTGCTGAGAACCTATTTCACCGCAGTCGTCACCCTCCCCCACATCATCTTCTCTCCATGTAAACACACACTCGCTTTCCTCTTCCTCTCCTTCCACGCTCTCCCTTTCAGTCTCTAGACTCGTCCTCACCAGCCCCATCTCTGATATCCACTTTTCTCCACCTTCTCTCTCTCTCGCCATCTCCTTCTTTCTCTCCCGCTCATTTCCCTCCATCTCTGCGGAGGGGCAATTACCCCAGCGTCTCTAAACGCCGGCGATCTGAGCATCCTTGCACTATGCATTGTCTGCAGCAATTTACCAGCCGCATCTCCAGATGAATGCCTCCATTCACAATTACACCCCCTCCATTAGCTGCTGTCGCTGCTATGTTTGGAGGGGGGTTTGTTGTCTTGTTATTTTTCCCTTCACGTCTGTTAAAAAAAAAAGCAATTAAATGTGGACAAAGCAAGTGAGGATGGAATTGTGCCCTCTTTTCCTCCTCCGAATCAAGAAGTGAAGTTTTTAGGCCTCATTTTGCAATTTCTTGTCTTGGTCTCCTTTTGGGGGTTTGCACTTAGAATTTCTCTGTATTTTCACTTTGTGTCGCTCTTTCAGAGGGCAGACTTTAAAGGGGTCATGAACTGAGAAATACAATTTTCCTTCAGCTTTTGATATAAGAATTTCTTGTAAGTTTCAGAACTGAAAACTTAGTTCAAAAAAAGCTTTTAATGTTACCAAGCCCAGCGAACGATTCGTCCTGGAATGTGCCTATTTATGACGTAATAGATTGGTGAAAGACCGCCTCTGCAGAAGAAAATCAACACCTACTTCACCATTGCAACTTTGGTGGTAGTGAGATGAGGAAGAGAGAAAAGCACAGGATCACTCACTGGACTAAAAATAACACCTTCCAAAGAATCCTAATTCTAGGAATGTGGTTATTTTATTTATTTTCAACAGTGTCTCAGTTGAGCATTTATGCGGTACATTATGCTGTGGAGTCTTTGGTAAATCAATCGCAATTTTGGAGCAGGCTCTGCTAACAGACGTTTATGATATGGACTCGACAGTAATGCAACAACGTGTAAGTAACCGTGTTAATTCTAATGCCTGATCTGTGAACAGTGATTTATGATTTGTTCTGATTTATGTACAGTCAGATGTTCTTTGTCTATGTGCCAATAAATCAAACCAGTGATGACTTAACAGTCAACTTCACATTGTTTCTCTTAGTAGGATAAAAATAAACTGTTATTTAAACTGTGATTAAATTCTAAATAGAAAGCGATCAAAGAATGCTTCTTTTGCAACCGCTTTGCAAAAGTTTTCGAGAGCGTTAAACATGTAATACTTCACTATTTCATTTGCAAAGATGCTAGCCAATCACAGCAGTGGGCGTTTACACGGAAGTCTCACAGCAGACACAAAAACAGAGCGCTTAAATCCGAGGGCTAAAATCAGGGTAGAAAAATGCCTTTTATTTCTAACTTATGGCAATTTTTGATGTAAAAATAATACTTAACAGTATAAGTGCACACTAGGAAACATTCTAAAACAATGCAGTTCATGACCTCTTTAACTCTCTCTCTCAAAGTCATGAGAAACAGTATCTCACCATGCATCTGACTGGCCTATGATATTTGAAGTTTCACTCTGACGGCATCCCAGCAGCCTCAAAGTAGCACTGAAGGTACAGTACGACAGCCTGGATTGATTTAGTATTCCAATAAATCATTGAAACCATCTAATTTCCTATAGATTTCAATTTCCCCTGCCCAAATCGGCATTGGTCGATTTCAGGTATAGGAACATGTCAGGCCTCTCTCAGGACTCTTTGGTGAAGGATTGTTTCAGGAATGAGAGATGCTTGTTTTTAGATCTGTACATCAGGACTGTTCTTTGCAAAGATAGATATGGCCAGAATAAATAAGATTTCTTACTTGTTGGGTAATGAATACAGCACACATTAGAATCTCTTGGCCTATATGTATGTTCAAAATGCTTCTCATAATGATACCAATAAATAATAACTAAAATACTCATAATGCTTCTCCCCTTTTACTGTAATTTAGAATAATGGCTTAGTTTGTATTAGTCATAGCTAGCTAGCTATTATTTTTTTTAGATGTTAATATACACTACCATTGAAAAAATTTGGGTCAGTAAATTAATTTATTCAGCAAGAATGCACTGCATTGATCAAGAGTGACAGTAAAGAGTAAAGACATTTAACAATTATCAAATAAATGCTGATTTTTTAACTTTCTATTCATCCTAAAAAAAATGTATCATGGTTTACACAAAAATATTAAGCAGCTGTTTTCAACATTTATAATGATAAATGTTTGTTGAGCATTAAATCAGCATATTAGAATGATTTCTGATGGATTTTGTGACACTGAAAACTGGAATAATGGCTCCTGAATTGTAAAAATATTTCACAGTATTACTGTTTTTGATCAAATAAATGCAGCTTTGGTGAGCATAAAAACGTCTTCTGCTCAACAAGATATTACCAATCCCAAACTTTTGAATAATAGTGAACCCATTTCTGTTTTTATTTTATTTATGCCAGTACTGTTGACAGTACTGATGAGATGTGACAGAAAACTATAAAGAGAAAAGGGGGAAATGGGATGGGAAATTACCCCAGGTTGACTCAAACTCTGATCATACTCCAAATATGCAAGACCACACAACATATTGGAGCATGTGGACTACCTTCCAAGCCATGTCTCTGAATTTTTATTGATTGTTTTCTTCAGCATAACTGGCATGCAAGATTTATGTTGATTGGCATTGCATTATGAGGATCAAGGAAGTCCCTTGATGGTTCAAAGTTCAGTAATATTGGCAACATATTTATCAATATATAAATCAGCAAAAACCATGTGTAGCACCTTGTAATTTATGACAGTCTGGGTAATGTTAGACATACTTTATATCAGATGCTTTCAGGGATGTTTTCTTCTCTGTGAAGTAAAGGTACATATCGGTTTATGTTGTGGAAAGCTGTATATCAGGTTTTGAATGTGTTGGGAGGCTGTTCGCCGTCTCTCCTCTGGTTCTTCCCCCAGAGGCAGGAGCCTTATGGATCGCAGGAATGAGGAGGAGAAATAAATTGGAGAGTAGGATAAATCGATGCTTGACGGAGAGGCAAATAGACCTTCCAACCTCAGTCCAAACGTAGAGCTTTGGTTATTTTCCTTAGGGCTGTATTGGATTGGTTGACGGAGGCTGAGGAGAGGGCTCAGACAAGACTTGGCCTACAAATGATGTCCTTTGTTTTATCCATTAACGTGGGGAGAACCTTTACCATTTCGGGGTGGACATTGGTCCATGCTTGGGGGAAGGGTGTCTGGAGTTTCAAACAGCAATGTCAGATAGAGCAAAATTCTTGAATCTTGTTGTCTGTATTCAAATAGCTTTGAATTTCATCCTCAGCGATCCAAAGAGATGCATTCAAATCATGACTTCAACCCCATATATCGGGCTGACACTCAAACCACTACAGTAAACATCAAGCAACAGATTCAAGATCAACTGGTGCAAGTACAAGTCTCATGTCTCCTCTGCAGAGCAAACTTGTCCAAAAGGTCATACTTAAGAGAGCGACTGTGCATGTGTGAATTTGTTTGCTTGTGCGCGTGTACATGAGATGCTGAGTGAGTTCCTGATGGACGGTCTGAACCTATATGTACAATTTATTGATGTAACAACTTGTGAATTAACAAAACTGTTTTGAAGATTAACCAAAGCCTTGTGGGTTTGGAACAACATGAGTGTGATTAAATGATGACAGAATGTTCATTTTTGGGTGAACTATCCCTTTAACTCCCAGTTTAGACTACATGATTTTAGCCCGATTTTGCCACAATCTGCTTGATGTAGGTATCGTGGGGATTCGTAAACAACGAGCATCGGGGCGCAAGACTAGATTGTTTCAGCTTGTGTAGTGTCATCGTGGACAACAACCGATGCAGCGTCTGCGATGCTTCACGACAGAAAGACTAGCATGTTTAATTTTTTTTCTCGGTCGTGACGAGTTCTGACATGTGTGACACTGGCCAATAGAAGCTCAGAAGCTCCTTTCTACATGCTTTCAAACATGCCAAAATGAAAGAGAGAACATAGTATCGTTCCTTCCAAGTTGAATTTACAATGGAGGAAATGTTTGTGGAGCAAAAATACTCCTGCATTTATGATGTTTCCTCAAGAGACTAAGTTACCGTGACAGAGTGAAAAAAGGTAAATAAAACATATGTTACCTCAGTTCTCTTTGGAGGAAATCCAAATATCCATGCAATCCAAATATGTGTCCACTTTTGGGCTTTTCTGACACAATGCTCGCCATTGTTTGTTTATACTCACGGCACCTTCTGTCCGTCCATAGTCCCTTCTTCTCGATCACAGCATGTACGCGGTTAAAGACGGCACACGATGAATGTTCGGGTAGCAACGTGTAGTCTGACATGTTTCTTGTCCACGGCACGACAAGATTTTAGGAGTCAAAATCGTATAATCTGACACATTGACTATCATGACCAACAAAAATATTGTGGAGTCTGAAACTGGCATAAGACTTTTGAACACATGAACACCTTACTGTACTGTGTGTCTCTAATCTTATTTTTCTCTCAGTATGGGCAAGTAAACAGTCTTAAGAAGTTTTTGTGCACTGTAAAAATTACTGTGATTTTAACAGTAAAAGACTGTAAAAATGCTGCGGTGAAAAACTGTCAATTGGTTTACAGAAAGTTTCCGTACTATATATCGTGAATAACTATAATAGATCTAACGGTACATTTAATGTAATTTTTTACGGTAAAATACCGTTAAATTCACAGTTTTTGGAAGTGAAAAATAACAATTCATTGTAAAATTTACAGTGGAAAAACGTAAATTGACATTCCCACAATTCCCTGCGTGACACTTCACATTTGATATATTTTTGTTGAAATAACTCTGTTTCTTCTCAGTTTTTCTCATTTTTTTCTAATCAGTTATGTACATTAGGGTTTTATGTTACATCTAATGTTGTTAAATTAATGTTTATTGCATTTTTAAAATTTCATGCATGTTACCATGATGGTGTTTAGTGTGTGTGTGAATGACACTGTGTGCTCCTTCTATATATTAGTATTGTCCTCCTCAGCTTGTGGAAAAGCTGCTTGTGATGAGCTTTGATTCATCATGTGACTCCCATCACCACTGTGTTTGGTTACTGTCAGTGTATTATAAAGATACAAAACAGATATTAATACTTCATTAGGTTGGTAAATTAACATTATATTAGTTAATGAAATATGTTATTTTACCGTAAATTTTACTGGGATTTTTTTTTACAGTGTACTGAAATCCAGTGTTAAATATACATATTTAAAATGTAAAATTCAGATGTAACTCCGTAAGTATGTTTACAGTTTGATGTCATTTTTACAGTATTGTTCTGGTAACCACAGCTGCCGGTATTTTTCCGTAGAAACAATGGGATTTTTTTGACAGTGTGTACTTATATGATGATTACTAAGAGTGATAAGCAGGTGCATACAAAGTGTTACTATTAAAAGCATTGCAGGTCATGATGACTATTTTATTGTCTTACGGATGCTGGTAACTCATCCCTTAGTGCTTACATATGCAATCCACACTACATTAAGTATCATAAAGTGATTTACATGAAAACTGTTCCCAGATGTAATTTCCAGGAAAACTTTCATCTGTAATCTTTGTCCAAACTTGCAGTGTTGTTCCACCGTGGGATTCTGCTGCAATATTGATGTTTCAATTAGAACAACGTTACATACCGCCGCAGCCTCGTAACACGGTGCATCTCCGACCATCTGCTGCACTTCCACATATGAAGAACGAGACACGTGGGGCTAATCGAGCTTCACATGAGCGATGGGACCAGGAGCTCGCTCATGTCTCTATACAGATCAAGAGGAGTTTGTAGGCCCGGTATATCTCAGGTAGGCAACCTGCCTACAATCCCTCTAGCAATGTGTTTGATGCATTACAACTGTCCCGGAGATTGCTGTGCTAACCCTACTCTTATTTGAAGACAACCAGAGTCACCAATAGAAAAGACATTGTTGTCACTTGAGATATGTTTTTTTTTTTTTTTTTTTTTTTAGGATTCTAAGTCTTAAATGACTCTGCAAATGTCACTAAGGCAGCCTTAAAGGTGCTCTCAGTAAGTTGTTATTTAGCTGTCTGTTATTCATCCCAATAGTACCAGTGGTTTTGACCTTTATAGTGTCTCCTTTGGGACTGACTGTATGAAGTTTGTTACTGATGTTATTATGATTAATGGTAACTTGATGAATTTTAACATGGTGGCACCCATGATGGGGAATGACCAGCTTCATACAGTAAAACAGCTTTATTTGGACTGACATGCTTAAATGTTTCATATGAACGTACATCAAGTGTTGTTTATTTCTTATAATTAATTAAAGTATAAATAATAAACCATTTTAATTAGCAAAACGTATTGAGTGCGTGTTTTGAAAATCAGTTCAATGTTTTAATTCTGCATCTCAAAAAGTTGAATGTAATGTAATGAAATATTGCAAGCGCATAGTTGAAATCCCTAAAATGGGGTTTTGTCTGCAACCTGTTGTTCATTGGAAAGCATGTTGAAGTGATTAAAGGTTTAGTTGCTTGATTCAAATTAATTCAGGCAGTCAGTCTGTTATTTGGCAGGGTTATTTATTCAGGGATAACAGTAAATAAAGCAAAGTATAGATGATTTCTCTCCATCTCATAGGTTGTGTCATTTGATCATGGCTCTTGTGTGGAGGATAAAATACCACAGTTCTTCTACTGATCCTGCTCAAATGGAATGATACAGAGTGTCTGAATTTGCTGGAGTCACTTTTGGTGCGTGGATGGATCGCATAACAGGTCTCCACTTTGCCTCACAGGGGTGGTCTCTTGCGCCCCCCACAATGGATGCAGACAATCGGTAGCCAATTGTAGTGAGGGGCAGATTTAACGATGTCTTTGTGTGGATTAATTGCATGGAATTACTAGATTCTCGGTGCAAGACCTGTTCAACAAGGGCTGTAAGGATGCTCCCCCACTGACAGAGTTAGTTCTCCCCATCCCCAGCAATCATACACAGGCTGGCGCACGGTCTAATTTCCTTTTTATAATTAATAACTAATTCACTTTTTTTTTCTAGAATGCTATATGCAACCCGGCTTTCAGTGTGCGAATTATACATTTACTTTCAGGAACCAGCTAGTTTTTAAATTCATTTTGAAACGTAGGCCTAATGTAAACAGTGGTAGTTTTGGGGGCGCAATCTGTCGAGGTTCTTTTTCGCAACGAAAATAGCTTGTTTACCTAAAGAAAATACTTCTTAAATAAAACACTAAAGTTTTCATTCTGCGTTTGTAATGTAATTAATGATTTTTGGTGTATTAGCTTACTGACTTACCGCCAGACACTTATCGCAAAGGAAAGCGCGTGACTGGCGTGCTGTTGCTATGGTTACCTGCTTATTTGCGGATTTGGCAACAGTTATAAAGTACACGCTCAGACGAACTTGTAATCTAACTAAAACCTATTGTACGTTTGAAAACGTTGTTGAAACCTCTATACCGGCTAGCTGTATGAAACAATATGTACTTATGTACTATATTATGTAATATGTACTACTAAGACATCCCCCCACCCCCAATTTCCTATCTGCATTCATTTTTAGATATTTTGATAATCCCAGCTTTTGCTTCGTTTCAGGTGACCAGACCGCCAATGATTAGCGTAACTAGGAGAAGAGTTTGATTATTGTTTGATTTAAAGCATGTCTTTGTAAAATGCAATTAATTATTTTCAATCAGTATTTGAACATGACCGGGATCTTGTGTGAAATCCACAGAGGGAAATATGTTGATGTATGGGGAGACAGTTACCTAATTAGACCATAAAAAATGGAATCTTTACAGCATGCGGGTCATATAATTACTGTTAATTTAACGCTCAGATTCTCTGTCATTAATTTTTATTCCCTTAAATGTAGTTTGGCAGCGGCTCCCGGAGCTCAGAAATAGATTTCACTGTATTTGAGAGCGCGCTGGCCCTTCCAAATGAATTACCATAGACCCCACAGTCCAAATAACAAGACTCGCATCATTTATGCGTTGTTAAGCCATGTAATTGAACGATCCATAGTTTGCATATTATACCATTAAAGTAATGTGCTTTGGTTTTCTCCCAACACGACTATTTAAGCTTCTGTGGCGTTGTGGTAATTCTCTGAATTACAACCTTAATTGCCATAAATGTTCTTTTGATTTGGGTGATTTCACTGTTACGCTACAATGATGTTCATTATTACGCGGATGAATTTCCGGAACGTGTCTTTAAAGTTTTCTTTTTTTTTTTTTTCGCTTTTTGGAACGCCCTTTAACCCCCACGCGCTTTGACACAAATAGGCTGTCTGCCTGCGTCTTTTACCTGTTTTCCCTGGTTGACTGATATGTGCCTCGGGGTTATTCGTGTTTGTGTAATTTTATAAATCTTACTTTGATATCGGAAAATTATAAATCTAGACCACTGTGCAACAAGAACTCTAGAAGCTTTATAGGCCCTTCCTTTCTAGAAACAAATCAATTGAAAGATTTCAAACAAAATGAGTGTGTATGCCCACATTAAAACAACACTTCTACATTTCATAAACACCAAATATTATTTCTCTTTTCTATAAATTGCAAAAATTATTTTAATTAATATGTTTCACTCAGCCTATGTAAAAGACTGGAGTTTGTAATGCTTAGGGTAAATGTGTTGAATGTTTTTGCAGACCTATCATGGATTTTATTGGGATTTCTATCTTGTTTATCATGTAGTCTATTGTTCAGTGATGCGTAATTGGAAGGTGCTGTACGCCCTGCTTCAAAGTTCATTAGTTGTGCAAATTACACTTTATTTACTGCCTTTAAACAGTTCCTTAAAATCAGCTGATCTCTCTCTCTGTCTTTTTTGTTTCTTTTTGTCTTTTGTCCATTACCCATTCTGATTTACGTGGAGCCTTCCAGAGGAGGCGATACTGGTGACGTATGAGGCGTTGTTTAATTTACTGCTCTCTATAGCAACCAGCAGCGCTGCTGAAAAAATGTCCCCCTCCTCGGACAATGTCGTGTGCTTTTCTTTACAGAGGCTCACAGAGGAGCCAGCTGGTCAGCTTTAGACACCTGCGGTCCCAAACGGCCCACTCTTTTCCCTCTGAAATATTCCTTTGACGTGTGTACACCATTTTTTTTTTTTTTTTTTTTTTTTTAAGATTTATAGAGACAGTTGTTAGCTAAAAGAGAATTGTAATTAGATACCCTATTGAAAAATACTCATTAGATGTTTGGAGTAATTCTATTTATATTAAATTAGACATAAAGTAAAATAAACCTATTGGTCACTTACTACTCCTGATAAATGGCATGTTTTTGGCACCACTAGGCTCTGAAACATGTGCTTCTGTCTGTGAACATCTGTTTGAACAAAACGGCAATAAATAAAATAAAATAAAAAATTCTGAGATCACTTTAAGGTGAACGCAAACTATACCTAAAAACGTTTCATATGGGAGTTTTTTTCTTGCCTTTTTTGTGCCTTTTTCAATAATAAAAATAATTGTCTTTTACTTTGTTTACCTAGTAATTGCAGCTGTCTTTCATTCACATTTTTAGTACATGTCCCTACTAACGCTTATATCATTTTTTATGAGATGGTAAAGTAAAACTTTTACGGCTGCAAACAACAAACGTAAGAAAAATGACTACATAAAACAAAATGTCGAGTTTCTCTTTCTCATTATTACTTACTTTAAAACTGTTGTAATGTACACTAGTATATAGCCTGTATATAAAATATGTATTAGAAACGAATGTTAAATGAAATACGTTCCTCAAAATAAATACCAATTTTTGTTTCTTTTTTAATTATTATTATTTTGTTGTTGTTTGCGAGGTTACAAAATTTTCACTTTGACTAATCTTCTCCAGATACAGCATCATTTCATTACGAAGTTATTTCCTGTGGTGATCAATTAGTTAAAGTCTTGTTTGTGGCAGTTCTTCAAAATCAAACGTCTGAATGAAACAAACGACATTTTAAAAATAAGTTAATAAGTTTAAAATGTTTTTTTCCCCCCCCTAAAACTATGAACATACTCTGTAAAGTCCATAAAGTTCGCTGTGTCCAAATACCTTGCTCATAGTTAGGCCAGCAAACATCGCGCTAGAAAGATTAAATCGTTTCCCTTATTTGACAAATGAATCCCCAGAACCTGAAAGCAATAAATGTATGAAAGGACATCATATAAAATAGATTTCATTTATTGTTTTGTTTTTTTGTTTTTGTTTTTTTGGCAAATGCATAAATTCTAATAAATAAGACAGATACATACGCATTCAATCGCAAATTCCATAACAGACAAGTTTGAAATGAATTTCTCTCCAAGTTATAAAAATCGTAACCTTTGATGTTCTTCGCTCCGGTCTTGGTGGCCCGTCGGTCCCTCACATTTCAGAGGTGCTGCAGGACACGGAGTTCTTTTGAGGGAAAGAGGCAGTGTTTGTTTAGACTCTCGAGCATCCAATGAGCTGAAGGCTGCCTTCAAAAAAGCGCGTCCATCATCCCTTTCCACCCAATGAGCGTCGACGAGGGGCGGAGCTCAGGTGCGCGCCGCTGCGTCCACTTGGCAAAGAGCCTGGGAGACGCCTGTGGCAAAAGAGTAACTGTCAAATGCAAGGTTCCTTTAATAGGAGCGATCAGTCCGGCTCCGAGAGTCATGGCGACTACAGCATCCAATCATTACAATATCCTCACCTCCAGCCCATCTATTGTACACTCGGAGCCTGGGAGCATGCAGCAAGCTACGGCTTACAGGGACGCGCAAACCCTGTTGCAGAGTGACTACTCACTGCAGAGCAACAGTCACCCGCTCAGCCACGCGCACCAGTGGATAACAGCCTTGTCACACGGAGAAGGAGGACCGTGGTCGTCCAGTCCCCTCGGCGAGCAGGACATCAAGCCAGCGGTGCAGAGCCCCCGGGACGACATGCACAATTCCAGCAATTTACAGCATCAGTCGCGGCCACCCCACCTGGTACATCAGACGCACGGGAACCATCACGATTCAAGGGCATGGAGAACAACGACGGCAGCTCACATCCCCAGTATGGCCACTTCGAACGGACAGAGCCTTATTTACTCGCAGCCCGGCTTCAGCGTGAACGGTCTCATCCCGGGTAGCGGCCAGAGCATCCACCACCACAGCATGCGCGACGCGCACGAGGACCACCACAGCCCGCATCTCAGCGACCACGGCCATCCACCGTCCCAGCACCAGCACCAGCCGCACCAGAGTCACCACGACCACTCGGACGAGGACACGCCGACCTCGGACGACTTGGAGCAGTTTGCGAAACAGTTCAAGCAGAGGAGGATCAAGCTGGGCTTCACGCAGGCGGACGTCGGACTAGCTTTGGGAACGCTCTATGGAAATGTTTTCTCGCAGACGACGATATGCAGGTTTGAGGCCCTGCAACTCAGCTTCAAAAACATGTGCAAGCTCAAGCCTTTGTTGAACAAGTGGTTGGAGGAGGCAGACTCCACATCTGGCAGTCCCACGAGCTTGGACAAGATAGCTGCGCAGGGGAGGAAACGGAAAAAGAGGACTTCCATCGAGGTAAGCGTCAAAGGGGCTTTGGAGAGCCATTTCCTTAAGTGCCCAAAGCCAGCCGCGTCGGAAATTACTTCACTGGCGGACAGTCTGCAGTTGGAAAAAGAGGTAGTGAGGGTTTGGTTTTGTAACAGGAGACAGAAAGAGAAACGGATGACTCCTCCTGGCGGACCTCTACCGGGTACCGAGGACGTATACGGAGACACGCCGCCGCATCACGGGGTTCAGACGCCAGTTCAGTGAGAAAAACAAAACAAAAACAATTTCAAAAACAAGGACATATCTATCATATTGACTGCCTCAGTCTTCGTTTATGATTATGTTCACATTGGAACTATCCAAAATGAAAGCAGCTGCGGTTTAGACTACTGAGGCGGGAGAGCAGATTATATCCGTCTTCAATGTTATTCAAAATTCGTACTGCTGCAACAGAGGGGACCGTGCGTTCCCCGCGCGAGCAAAGAGAACGGTTGTTCTGTGAATACCCAGCACTGTGAAAAGACGCAGTTTTAAGGTGTAACCCTACTATTTATCAAACACTTTGAGACGAGCGAAATGTCCCTCAAACGCGAGCATGGGTGTCCCATAGACAGTAGTTTACATCTAGACACATTCACGGCATTTTCTTTTGCAGGATTAGCCTGAAAAGTGACTAGTGCTGCAGCATTTGACAAATAGTACACGCCATTTTTACTTTTGTTGTGGGCGACTGAGGGTGAACATCGATTCGATTGAAAAAAAAAAACAACATCAGTGTGACATGCATCCACCCCAGAGCGTTCAACAATTTTCCTGGGATCAAAGGCCTTTAAACATCATTATTATTATTTTAGATACAGCATGGTTATGTACCAGTTCGCCTACTCGTGGAGTGAGGTGCAAGGTCACACTAAACAGATGTTGTAGCCTTGGCGCCAAGAAATTAGTCTCACACAATTGATTCTGGTCTCCTTCTCAATCTTATCAATACGGATGGGTCTAAATTGGAAAAAGAAAAAGAAACTTCTAGCATCAAGCTGCAGACAGGTCACCGAAGGGCTAGTGATAGAAACCTGGCATTTCCTTCGATTTAGTCATATTACCATAAAATACAATTGTTTCACAGGACTCCACACAGTGCTGTACATATTGTATAATTTTTAAAGGACATAGTTACGTTATTCTCTCACTTGAGCACTTTTTCGTATTATTTTGAATTTGGAAAAGATTTTAGAGGTCTTTGTTTCTGTTATTTTGGTCTAATTTGTTTTAACATTAGAGCTGGTATATTTTGCCTTTATATTTATAGTCATTTAGCCGAATATTGCTTGCTATCTCTTGCGTGAGTCAGTTGCTTTTTAACCCACATTCAGCTGCTTTTTTATAAATTATGAGCTGACTTTACTATATGTTTATGTATAGTAAACAATGTTCAGTCTTCAACAATGTTAGCACTATTTTCTACCCAACGAATTCAATATTATATATCTGAATCATTTGAATGTCTTTTTTAATTATTTTGAAATAGAGATTATTTACACAATATCGTGGAGAAAGGGAAAAGCAAGTGATGTGACCCGCAATATTTTCATTTCAAGTCAAACGATTCTTCATTGTTTCGTATGAAAGCGGTTTTGTGTATTTTAAATTTCCATCATTTATCAAGCATATTAATTTGAAACATAGCACTATTATTATTATTATTATTATTATTATTATTATTAAATATTCTCCACGTTTACCCAACATTGGAGATAGTAAAAGGGTAGCCTACTTTGGGATTTTGGATTTAACTGTTTGTTTGTTTGTTTTTATTTCCTGTGCTTTATGGTTCTTCATTGTGTTAGTCCCGCGTTCGCATTTATAGGGACACGATGCAGTGATGATTTACTGAAAATGTAAACACTGGAAGATTTGAAAAATGGAAAGATTTCTCCAAGGGGCTTGCTATACGTCACTATGTGTAAATACAATACAACAATCAGAAAATATTATTATTATTATTATTTTTATTTTCTTATTGTATTATTTTGCTTCTATTTTAATTCATATTTTTTTGTGTAAATCTATTCCACAGAAATTCCAGGGACATCTGTTATCATCGTTCTACTTTTTTGTTTTTCAAATGAAACATTTACATAGATGAATTGATCAAACTGTCATGTAATTCTACAAAGACTGTGGGAGCTATTTATTTGTCGTTTTATTTCCTCTGTCAGAAAGACTCCATCAAACGTTGAACTGGATGAATTTGTGGGTAAAATAAAATGCGCAGAGGTTGTGATAGAAATTTGATTTTTGTAGTAGGCTACATGGTGTTTTTAAATCGAAGAATCAAAACTGACATTTTATGTCGTCGGGTGTAAAAAATTATGTGGGGGAAAAAAAGCCCTGTATTTATTAACGTCTTGGTCATGTTTTTTAACGAATTTTTAAAATGTAAAACAGAAATAACAAAAAAAGCCTTTCGCTTTCAAATGGGTTGATATGTTAACGCAGTTGCAAATGACATTGAGAGCGTGAAATGTGTAAACCACAACAGATGCAAACCGAGAAGTTTTATTTTCCTTGAAATGGAAAAAAAAAAAATATATATATATATATATAGGCCTATATAAGATATAGGCTAGCTTTATTCTTTTGAATTCTGACACTGACGTGTTTTGCTAAGGCAGTGTCCTGTCTTCTTACGTTTAATAAAACACGCTGATTTTTGTGGTAAAGGCAGTAGCCTATAAAATGTTCGACCAGTATTTAGAAAAACTGAACCCTTTAATTTGGTAGATTTTGTAAATTGAACAGTTATAGATACTATTATTTTAAAGTGTCACTTATTTTGTGGCATCAAAACGTGGACCTCGATAGGCATTGTCTTATATGGCATTCATTTATTTCGCGTATATATTTTTTCTATTCTTGTTGCAAAGAATGCAGTTATTTTAGTATCATTTTGGGAATAACAGACCATAAAAATACTATATTTTACGGATCCAATGTGAGACATTACGTCGTCTTTGTAATATCTTTTATAATTTCGTCATGACTAAAGATGGTGAACTGGGGTGCTCTTCTATGAGTCTTCCGTGGTGCTTTGCCTGGAAGTGTACCGTGCAAATTTCAATCTCTTTACCATTCAGAGAATAAAGTCTAGGAATTTTTCCATAATATCTACAATTTACAGCAAGACTAGTTTTAAAAAGTTTACAAAGTGATACAATTTTTACAATTTTTGAGAAAACAACATGTTTTAAGTCTAGAATTGATATGAAAACCGTGATTGTGTAAAAGCTTATCCTTATCCTGTAGTGCCACCTAGTGAGATTTTTCTAGGACACCTAAAGCAACATTGATTAAACGTAACAGCAGCACATGGCGATTTGTAGCTTTTCTTCGATGGTCTGACTTCAGGTTAAGCTACACAGTTTTTACTAAGCTAGTTTTGCTGAGGTGTTAGACAAACAAAAGACACGAACACTTGTATTTTTAATCCAATATTTTAAATATCCACCAGCTTATCTTTCAACTGCACCAAGAAAAGAAAAAAAATCACATATTTCAATTTTCAAATGTTTTCATTTTATAAATGTTGCGTTTTTAAAGGTTTTCTTTAATTTAAAATTAGCTACTTACTAAAACATTATCAGGAATCAAGCATGCGCTTGTAAAGCGTTAATATGATTCCTCAAACTAGTTTGTGTTATTAAATGCTGAAACAGAAAGGTCAAATGCATATTGATGCTTAAGCTATTGTAACAGGTGTCCAGTGGCACTTCTAAATTACAGAGTCCAAAGGCAGAAGCACACAGTGTTGTTATGCTTTGTACTGATGATCTGTTTACAGGGGTGTAATGACAGTTTTCTTCGTGTACTGACTAGCAATAGTTGTATAGAAATCAAGAAATCGTTTCATCTAATTAAATGCATCCCTCCAGGTCCTCAGGGCACATTAGAGCTCCTCAGTCCATCATTAAAGCAGACATAAACAATTCATTACATCACTGTTAGTCCAATGAGACTGTCGCTGTCAGATGCAATATTAAACGCCGCTAATCTCAGAGGGATTAAGACTAGGAAAGTTTTTGACTTTCAGTTTAACCAACCTATTGAATCTTACTGGTGGAGATGGTATATACCAACCACATGAGAAGATTTAGCACTAGTAATAAGATCAATTATTTTATAATCACAGAATCACATTTTCAAATGGAAAAAAAAAAAAGAACACAAAATATTAAGCCTCACTTTATTGAACCAAGACCTCATGAGTGTCACTCTCAGATCTGAAATGATGCTAAAAGCCTCCTGCTTCTTACAAACGTCACAAATTTAATACAATATCCAAAATGACAACATTACTTCACTGTAGCTAGTGTATAATTTAACATAAATACAATCTATATAACATTAGGTTGCTTCAAATTAACTTTAGAGTTTGTTTACAGGGTGTGCTTATTATACTGCTAGGAAAATACAGGTAAGTCAAATTGAAAGAACAATTAAAAAAAAAAATATATATATGGCACTTAAAAAAAAAAAAACTTTTACCAAAAGCACTAACAATTTATCCTCATCCTTGTTTTGACTTCAGTAATTGTACACCTTTAAAGAAAATACAGTACATTGCTATCTGTGTTTTTCAAAATGAAAGTGTATTTAAAAAGAAAAACCCTTTGGTTTAGGGTGATTTTGGCAAATCGCAATTTAGCATAGCACAATACAGACGACCAGCAAATGTACAAAGCACTTCTCTCTTTAAACCTAAGGCACAAGGATATGTCATCTAACGGTTAGCATGCGCCTGTATAAAAGGAAACGTTAAGTTTTGCAATAGAGAAAAGCTTATGTTTTGGTATTTGCCCTATTGTGTACATACAAATGCATAACAGGATTGACTCAAGACGTGGGCAAAGTTTCACACAAACTAGGTATTGCCACAAAAGATTTCTGTGCCCACGATTCAAGTCAATGTGGCCCTGAATTTATAATCAATCAATCAATCAATAAATAATCATAGTACACTATGTTACTATTTCACAATATTCAACAGCGATTTGACAACATTTAACAATGCAAATAAAACATTGGTACTGATACACTTGAATAAGTGCGTTTAAAACAAAACCCTTCGGCTGTAGTACAGAACACCACAAACGTCTCTCTCTAAAGACAAAAATAAAACCCTGAGATTAAGATCAAAAACTGAGGTCTGATGAAATGTGTGAGATTCAATACAAGGTGAGACTATTCAAGCTGAGAGAGTGTGAAACATCCATAACATCTTCCAAGCGGCAGTTCACAGCTCTGTGCAGTTCAAGGCAGCAAGTTCACAGCACCAGAATGCGCCACCTTCCTCCCAAGAATCTTAAAGTCCGTCCCATAAAGCTGCTCCTGCTCAGGACCCATTGAGTTTTACTGAGTGAAACTCTTCTTGATGGACACATTAGGGAAAAGGCCACTGATCTCCTGGACGAAGCGAGAGTCGATCTGCGAGCAGAAGGACACGTCCAACAGCTTTAGCCGAGGGCAGCTCTGCAGTAATTTCCGCAGCGATACAGAGCTCACCATTCGTGTGCCTAAGAAAGCACCAAGAAAAGTTAGTAAGGGTTAGTTCACCCAAAAATTAAAATCCCATGATTTACTCATCCTAGGTATATATGACAATCCTCTTTCAGATTAACACAATCTGAGATATTATATATATATATATATATATCCTGGCTGTTCCCAAGTTTTATAATGGCAGTGGTCCAATTTTGAAACAAAAAAGTATCTATCGTAAAAGTACTCCACACGGCTCAGGGGGGATAATAAATGCCTTCTGAAGCGAATCAATGGGTTTTTGTAAAAAAAAAAAAAAATCCATATTTAAAATTATCAACTATAGTAACTAGCTTCCGGAAGACGGCCCTATGCATTGATTTATGGTGGAAGAGTAACCTCTGACTCGACGCATGACGTAATGACGAACGCAGAAGTACAGAGGATAGAGCAAAACAAAACACCAGTCACAAATTAGAAGCCTAAAATGAGAAATTTTAAAGAGAAATATCTGAGGATTTTGATATATAGTAAGAGAAGAAGAACTTGAGTTTGTTGCACAGCCCTATTTGTTTAAACCGCAAGAGGCGTCTAATAAGCTTATGCTACTCCTACGTCCTATGTCATACATGTCATCACGGGTTACTCTTGTGGTGCAAGTCGACTTGCACAATATGCATATGGTCATCTGCAGGAAGCTAGTTATTTTAGATGATAAAGTTTTAAATATGGATATTTTTTCTTACAAAAACCCATTACTATGCTTCAGAAGGCCGTGTGAAGTACTTGTACGATGGATAGGTGGATGCACTTTTTTTGGCCTTAAAATCAGGCCCCCCCTATTCACTGCCATTATATAGCTAGGAAGACCTAATATTTTTAAATATTTCTCCAATTGTGTTAGTCTGAAAGAAGAAAGTTATATACACCTTGGATGAGTATGAGTAAATGGATGAGGATGAGTAAATCATGGGGTATTTTTCATTTTTTTGATTGTTGAAATGATTGTTGCGTCATCATTTATTACATTTATTTTCTTTTTTTGAAAGAAATCATTACTTTTATTCAACAAGGGTACATTAAATGTAAATGTATTAAATGTAAAAGATATTTAATTTGGAATATAATGTAGCGTCCCAGTCGTTGACAACCACATAAAAATTCACCGCGCTCATCTAGATAGTATGCTTGCTGGTGATTCAGGACTTTTTGTCAAATACAAGCTATTTTCACTGTGTATAAAACATACAATATGCTCCGAATGGTTATTCATATATGTAAATATACACTTCTTTAGACGAGGTGATGTAGCTGTTGTGAAAGAAACTAATAAAGAATACCAGTCACAGCAGCAATCCTTCTCCTTTCCACCACGTTTAAAGTTTATGGCATGCCCATGGAATTTGGGTATCAAAATTATCCATTAATAAGAAAATGATTTCCAGTAATAAATAAGACTTGAGAGCGGGCGCTCAATGTCCAATTACCAAACTAGGAAACTACAGTATTTCCGATAACACATGAGGGCAGCATTAATAAAATTTTAAAATATATTAAAATAGAAAACACTGATTTTAAACTGTAATAATATTTAAAATGACTGGTTTTACTGTTTGTTTGGTCAAATAAATGCAGCCTTGGTGAACATAAGAGATTCCTTTCAAGCTTTCAATCTTAACAACCCCAAACTTTTGAAAGGTGGTGTATTTTCAAGAATGTTTTTGTCCATATAACTAACATTATACCCAATTGACTTTCATTGTATGGACAAAAAAAACACTGAAATATTTTTAGAAAAAAAAATATCTTCTTTTGTGTTCCAAAAAACAACATTTTAAACAAAAAAACACGCATCTCACCCAGAATATCAAGGTGCTCCAGAGCGCTGCAGTTAGCGGCTAGCTCCTCCAGGTCAGAGTCACACACGGTGCGGTTGGCGGTGAGGAAGAGCTTGCGTAGGCGGGGCAAGCTGCGGGCCAAGTGCTGGAAGCAGCCGGAGCTGCTCTGAATCGTGGAGCACCAACCCAGGTCCAGCTCCTCCAGGAGCCTACAGCCCGAAACCAGCTCTGCCAGTCCACGCTCGCTCAGGTTCCTGCAGCGCCATAGGTCGAGGGATCGTAGAGAACGGCAGCGTGTGCTCAGCATGCTCGCAACCACATCATAGTCCTCAATCTGTGATGAAAAAACCATGCAGCCATAGTGAAGAACTCAATGATATCTAAATATCTCTAAGCTATTCTATGCGCTCCATATGAAGATGAAGATGTTCCTGTAGCTTAAATGGAACAGAGGCTGAATACGGATTTGAATACTTCATAATAAATATGAGAAGTAGGGCAAATTCTGATAACTTAGGCCACTTTTTGACAGTGAGATGGCTGTCAATGAAAAAAACATGTTCATCAGCCAGTACTGGGACATACGTAACATCATAAAACTGCACTCTGATGCAACTAATCTTGTGTAGCAGGGGTTGTGGGCAATAATATGATTTAAAAAAAAAAAAAAAGGTTCTATGGATACACCATTTTCAATGTATTCTAATTATTATTTGGGATAAACTTAACTTAAGCTTGCATACTGTATAGTATGGATAGTATGTGGCATTTAATATTTGATTTAAAATTGGTTTTAAAAGGTATTTAAAGTTAAACACGGTTAAACACTAGAACATCATTCAGTCACGTAAGCAAACTACATATTTCATCTGTCCAGTAGACTCACCATGACACAGCTTCCCAGGTTAAGGTGTCTGAGCTCTGGGCAGAATGTGAGAATGCTCAACATAGCTGATTGCTGCATGTGGAAAGAAATAAAATGGGGAAAACAGCGACGATTAACACACAGCACTAATGAGAGAATCACATAACCTCCTATTCAGATGCCAGTGGAGTAAAAAGAAGACAAAAGAATGCATATTTGATGACCACAAATTTAACTCCGCTATTCGATATTCTTCCAAATAGATGTGTCAAAATAAAACGTCTGGCACGGTCTGGCACACAGGGCTAACACTCACATATATAGTGATACTCAGAGATATAGTGATGTTTCACAGAAAAAAAAAAAACCTTTAGTGTCATGCGAGCATCACTAAGATAATACAGCCATTGTTTTCATTATTGTTTTGGTTTTAAAAAAAAATTGAAACTCAAACAGCTGAAGATTGACGGTATTGTGTGAGTTAGTGGACAAACGTTCTGTGTATATTTCCATTGTTATTTACAATATTAGGTTCCCTACAGAAGACATTTTATTTCCAGTGATGATGACAGAGAGGTGCGTTTGCTACAGACGCCTGTGTGTTCGTGTGTATGTTTACATGCAGTCACCATCACTACAGAAGAGCTACAGAAACATTATACCTGTTGGCGGAGGCACCCATAAACCTACAAATGCTGATTCACAGTTAACCACACACGGAGGGATGGGACGACCCTAGTTTAATGGCATGCTTGGGCCTGCACCGGCATGTAGCACTTATATAAAGGTGATAATGCACCTTTTGCAATTACAAGACCTGATGCAGTTTAATTAGAAGGACAGGTAACTATAACAGCTTAAAAGAGGCTGGCATAATCATGTTTTCTTCTTCAAATCCCAAGATAGCTTGCTTTTTTAATGATGCAGTATAAACAATAAACAAAGGTGATGCATGATAAAGCAGACAACTTTTGGGGGAACACAAAATTTCATGGATCAGTAATTAACAATTTCAGCTTTGATGTTAAAAACCTTCATTATTATTACCACCCAAAACTATTGCTTTAATCATGGATACAGTCATAAACGTGAGATTCAGGAAATACAGCAAACATCACAGAACATTACCAAAAGATTTTTTTACGGAGTACAGTGAGGTACAAAAACACAATGATAACACTTAAACCAACTTCGCTCACTAGCCTTTAGCTGGAAAACAAATTGCTAACAAGATTGTTTTTGGATTGCTGATAGTGAATCTTGTTTAAAGTCGGCATTAAAGGTGCCCTAGAATTAAAAATTTTATTTATCTTGGCATAGTTAAATAACAAGAGTTCAGTACTTGGAAATGACATACAGTGAGTCTCGAACACCATTGTTTCCTCCTTCTTATATAAATCTCATTTGTTTAAAAGACCTCCGAAGAACAGGCGAATCTCAACATAACACTGACTGTTACGTAACAGTCAGGGTGTACGCCCCCAATATTTGCATATGCCAGCCCATGTTCAAGGCATTACACAAGGGCAGCCAGTATTAACGTCTGGATCTGTGCACAGCTGAATCATCAGACTAGGTAAGCAAGCAAGAACAATAACGAAAAATGGCAGATGGAGCAATAATAACTGACATGATCCATGATATCATGATATTTTTAGTAATATTTGTAAATTGTCTTTCTAAATGTTTCATTAGCATGTTTCTAATGTATTGTTAAATGTGGTTAAAGTTACTATCGTTTCTTACTGTATTCACGGAGACAAGACTGTCGTTATTTTCATTTTTTAAACACTTGCAGTCTGTATAATTCATAAACACAACTTCATTCTTTATAAATCTCTCCAACAGTGTGTAATGTTAGCTTTAGCCATGCAGCATAGCCTCAAACTCATTCAGAATCAAATGTAAACATCCAAATAAATATCATACTTGCGCGATTAGACATGCTGCATGACGAACATCTTGTAAAGAACAATTTTGAGGGTTATATTAGCTGTGTGAACTTTGTTTATGCTGTTAAAGGCAAGCACGAGCTCCGTGGGCGGGGAGCGTCAGCATTTAAAGGGGCCGCAGCCTAAATCGGCTCATAGTTAATGATGCCCCAAAATAGGCAGTTAAAAAAATTAATTAAAAAAAATCTATGGGGTATTTTGAGCTGAAACTTCAGACACATTCAGGGGACACCTTAGACTTATATTACATCTTTTAAAAAGACGTTCTACGGCACCTTTAAACAGAAGTTGCAATGGTCTTTCCTTCCTTATTGTAACATATATCTAAGTGAAACGGCTTCTCAAACAACAAAAAATGTAGAGTGTTGTGTTGTCAAAAATATTGATCTTTCAATATGTATCAATACTGAAATATCTGATTTCAATAACCCTTTTCTACAGAATCAATACATTGATACCAGCTGCGCATTCTCGCTCGCTCTTCTTTCTGACGCCGAATTGACAGTTTGACACATACTCGCCTCCCCTCACTCACTTGGCTCATTTGCTCAGTTTGTTGATGTTACAGGTCCTGAATTTCAGCGGGTATTTTTAATTTTACTCATTCCCGCAGGTTTCGTGCTCACACCAAAAGCACGTCCACTTATCGTATCAAAGTTTCTAAATACCAGTATCGTGAGAACACTAGTAGGGCGGGACTTCATTTTGTCCATCAGGAATTAGTTGGGTCATTTGATTGTTGTCATTTGCTAATGCTGTGATGTCATGTGAGTGACAGGTTGCCCCGCCCTCATGCCAGTAACACTAATAATTGATAATGTAATATTTCATAAAAAAATGAGAATTGTCCATTTTGATTTCATGGTGAACTTAAAAAAATGTTTAAATGCTATGTTGAAAAAGGAATGGATGCAAAAGGCCGAAAGTTTGGTGAGTGTTTTGAATTTGAAAATATGAATGTAAATATTTGAATTGCAAATTAAAAATACAAAAAAATTCATAGTCTCGTTTTAATAAAGCTATAATTCAATGTATACCAGATGCTTTTCTCGAGAAAATCAGTAATTATAATTTTCTCAGTCTTGCTCTCACCTCAACTTTAGTGCGGTACAGCACGAGCCTGCGTAGATTAGCGAGTTTGGCGATGTGATTGAAGGCCTGAGGTTGCAGACGGTCACAGGAAGCCAAATTGAGCTCCTGAAGGCACGGACACGTCTGGGTGATCACTTCTAAACACGCTTCAGTCAAGAAATGACAGCACGACAGCTCCAAACACACCAGACTCACCCCACAGGCCTTCATAAAGCTTGAGGAAAAAAAACAGCGATGGAGTGACTATTACGCACATTTAGTAGATCAAAATATTTTAAATATCTGGATCAGAGACTCTCGCCGTTACCTGCAGAAACCAGTGGCCGTCACGGCTCCACGGTTGCCCGTCCAGGACATGTTTAGTCTCTGCAGGAGGGTGCAGCGGCCCTGCAGGTGGCATAGAGAGGCATCTGTGAGCCGGGCCCAGTACGGCTGCAGGCTGAGCTGGATGTACTGCAGCGGGTCACAGCAGTGCTTGTGAAAGAGCTTGCAGCTCTGAGCCAATCGGCACAGGTCCGGAACCGGCAAGTGACTCACAATCAGCTGGATTAGCTACAGTGACAAAAACAAACAGTTACCAAAACACAGCATGCTAAATATTCTTGTTGTGCATCAAAATAGTCACTTGTAAAGACAGAGATACTAAGATTACTCTCAAGACATTTGTGGAGGCACTGATTATGTTTTTGGTGCGCTGTTGGGAAGAGTGAACAATAGTTTGAGTATGAAGCTGGATATCAGTTAGCAGATAATAGCCAGATTATGTTTCTGAAACACATTCATGTTTGCTGTAACGAGACTGTGTCAGTGGTTTGGACTGGAGATCTGAGCTGTGTGCAGTTAATGAGGGGTTACGAATTGGAAAGGTATTTTTAAATTACAATAAAAGGTCTCTAATTATCTGAAAATGACTGCAGAAGACCTACTGCAACCACACAAGTTGGGACATGAGGGGCTAGACCAAATCCCAGCTTTTTTCTTCAATATCTGTCTGGTACGTAGAAGATTTCAACATTCTGTGGTCCAACTTGTGTTGTTATCCACAGTCCTTGAAAACCTTCTTTGTTACCTACCCTACATACTATTTACTAAACATGCTGATGGCATGAACTGCATATTCCTTAACATTCCTAAACTCTAAATCTCACAGGCATCATGGGTAATTACAGTGAAAGTTTCCAATGCTAACCTCATAAGGGAGTCTATCAAAGTAGCCGTTTCCCAGGTTGTGCCTGTTTTCTCCACCAGACCTGCAGCAGAGGCCTCCTGCATCACTGATCTCCTCTTCGCTGTCACTCAGATCATTGATGTCGATGACAGGGATCTTATAGAGGGCCAGAATGGGTCTCTCCCGAACGCCTCGCAGTATAACCGCATCCAGCTCTGTGTAGTATTCCAACAGGGAGCAGTTCACCTCAAGACGCAGCAGGTTGGTGGCAAAACTGATCTGCCTTATGCTGGGGGAGAACTGGCGAGCTTGAGGGGTCAGAGCTTTGTTGGGCTTGCCGGCCCACAGAACCTCCCACCTGCAAAAAAATACAACAACATGGCTCATACTCAAAACACAACCCATACTTCAAACACAAACAGCATCCAGCTCTGAGTTAATCTGTGGTATTGTTATTCAATTATTAAATGATGCGATCGATACATGATTGAAATCTGGTCACAATTTGGTACAATTCACAATTACAATCAAAAATGTGACCCTGGACCACAAAACCAGTCACAAGTCACACGGGTATTTTTGTAGCAATAGCCAACAATACATTGTATGGGTCAAAATTATTGATTTTTCTTTTATGCCAAAAATCATTAGGATATTAAGTAAAGGTCATGCTCCATGAAGATATTTTGTAAATTTCCTGCTGTAAATATATAAAAATGTATTTTTGTGAGTGGATATGCATTGCTAAGTACTTCATTTGGACAACTTTAAAGGCAATTTTCTCAATATTTAGATTTTTTTGCACCCTCAGATTCCAGATTTTCAAATAGTTGTATCTCGGCCAAATATTGTCCTGTCCTAACAAACCATACATCAATAGAAAGCTTATTTATTCAGATGATGTATAAAATAAAATAAAAATGGACCCTTATGACTGGTTTTGTGGTCCAGGGTCACAAATATGCTAAAAATAAAAATAAAAAAAATGCATGACTGCAGATTTGGCTGAAAAGTTTACTAAAATGGTCTACTTAAAATAAATACAAAGTTTTGTTAACAAAATAAACTTTTTTAGTAAATATACAATTAAAAAAATGCACGTATATATGTATATATATAAATAAATATATATATATATATATATATAAATATAATATTTATTTATTTGGGCTGTCAATAGATTCACATTTTTTTAATCGCAATTAATCACATACTTAGCATGAAATTAAGCATACATCATTTATCTTGTTTAACGTGTTTATTTTGTCATCATTTGCTTTATAGGGCAAAGTAAACTATCAGACTGAAGGGTGATTCTCACCAAACTGTAGCTGTCTTTCCAAAAAAAGACACTTGAAGACTCAAAAGGACACCTATTAACCAAATGATATAAGAGTCCATATAATTCATAAATGTATGCACACCAAAGCACACATGGAAAAAAACATTACAGAACAAAACTTTTCATATGTTTACGTTTTAGACATGTCAAACTGCGATAATGAACAGGACCACATGGAGATGCCGGAAAAAAAAAAGGCCTTGACCTGACTGCATATACCGACTTACAGTACACAGATCTATTCAGAATTACTAAACACAGCCACATACACATGACAAATAAAACATCCTGAATGTGTGGAAACAACGTGAACGTATGTCTGTGCATAAATACAATGTGCGAACAGTGTGTCGAGAGAGCACATACACGGTTTGTTTGCGCATCAAACGTATGACTCCGTTACGTTACCGCAATCATCTTTACATTGATTACAATCCGCTTCCATCAAAACTTTACTAGCGAGAAGCTGGTTTGCTTTATCCAGCCAAGAAACTTCGTTTGTATATCATCTGGCCATACAGCGGTGGGATATATTGGTCATTAAATTGCATAGTCAAGGAACTGAACATTTATTACAATATTGTGCATTAATGACTTATTAAAATAAGCAAAAGGACATTAACATTTAATGAGTCTGAAATATATCTGGACAAGCTTTATAAGTAAAAGGTGAATTATGTAGCTAAGAGGCTTTTACCAAGTGGGTAATTATTTATTAGACATTTTATCCACAGCATCTTACAGTACAGTAACAACCCAGGGCTAAATGCCAATGGTAACAGTTTACGGGTCACACCTTATGGGATTAAAACTTTGATTACAAGTCCAGTACTTTAGCTCACACCAAACATTTTACCTGACATCAGCCGGTGGGTTCTGGGAGAAAGGGTTGAGTGAGCACGCTAGGATTTTGACAATGGCTCCGGGGTGGTAGGTCTCCAGCACCTCCACAGCTGTGGGATAGACGGGTTCCTCGAAGGCCAGTTCCAGGAAATCCTGGCTGTGAAAATTGGGCGGCGTACGACGGAATGGGAGAACGGAGCTGGAGCACTGCTCCCACCAGCCTCCGTAAGTGCGGAACACGGCCGTCTGGGTGAAGTCTCCTGAGCTGGGATAAACGTTAGGCACTCCCGCCAGGTTCCACATGGTATAGGACATGCTGTTCTCACTGCCATAGTGAGAGCTGAAGTCCAGAACCTCCTTGCCATACTGCTCAACCTCCACGGTGACAGGCAGCGCTGAACGCTGTCCCAGCTCCACCGCCCGCCGGCTACCCAACGCCTCGCTCCGTGTCCCGCTCCTGGAGCGCCGCCGCAGACAGATATAGTAAAACATGCTCAGAAGGGTTAGCATAGGAAACATGGAGCAGCAGGGCTGGGTTTGAGTCTGGAAGCACAGCCCTCGTCCCTTCCCTGCTCTGTAGCGTGATAGGCTCTACACAGCACAGGCTATAGGCCACTTATTTTGAAGCTGCATGCATGACCTGTGGGTTAGAGAGACAAATACAAACACACACACACACAAACAAAATCACACAAGATTGTGAGAACCCTGAAATTCCAAAAGAGATCTGTAATTCAGAGGCTCTCATTAACACAAATATTACACAAATTAAACAGAATTGTGTAATATTTGTAAAAACACTTGAATGAAAATTTTAATGGATATAAGAATGGATTTATGAACAATATACAGAGATTAGTTCTGCTCATGTTCCATGAATGAGGCCAAATAAAAAAAATTAAGTTCATTACAACTGGATAGATTAGCGCTTAAAGGGATAGTTCACCCAAAAATGCCATCTGCTGAACACAAAAGAAAATTTTGAAGAATGTTGGAAACCAAACAGTTGATGGTCCCCACTGACTTCCATAGTATGGCAAAAAATGCATAGGTTAGGTACTAATGGGAATGTTCTGGTAATAATACAAGAAGACAAGATAAATACAATATAAATAGGCTAATACTAAAATAGCACTTGTACATCTGTTTGTAAGCGTATTTCTGTAAATGTTGTTTGGCTTTTTCTTTTTTTCTTTTTTTTTTACAAGACTTAGTAAAATTATTTTCTGTAAGTTTAATTTGCATGTGGCTCAGAATACTCATTTAATCAGAGGACAGGCAAACAGCATGTCATAAATAATGTAGAAAATGTATCTCAAACTGTATTGCATAACTTCCTTGAGCAATCTAATTATTGGTATGAACCATGAAGTCCAACAGAGGAAACTTCCTGTAAAAGGTCTTCCTTATGAGAGATTCATATGAAATAATGACTTCTGACAGTTCCCCCAGTTATGTGACATGCACAATATATTCTGGTGGTTGAAGCTAAAACAGCAAACTAACATCATGCTGTTTAATGCCAAAACAGTGAAAATAGTCTGCAGCAAAATAATATTCTATCAAACGATATACAATGTCTTCAAATGTATAAAACCAGACAATATGGTAAACTACTAAATATAGCAAGTTAAAGGGATAGTTTACCCAAAAACCTGTATTTAGTTTTCAAAATTCTAATTTATTCAAATCACCATCATGTTGTTTTAAACCTGTATGACTTTCTTCTGTTGAACACAAAAGGAGAGAATGACAAAATGTTCATTTTTGGGGTGAACTATTCCTTTAATGTTAGCTTGGAAGCTGTTGCTGATTGCTATCCGCTCTGTCATTACCATATCTTTAGATACATAGCCATATGTAGCTTTCTATAATATCGAAACGTTTAAAATGTAAGCCGAAAAGAGGAACTGTTAGCGAGCTGAGCTACAGTTCATTAGGCTGGGTTGTGAATCGGTTAAATAATAGCGCAGGCTGTCATGCCACACCAAACTGACAGACTTAAAAACAATGACTTACAGAGGAAGCAATGGTATGTTGGAGTTTTGTGCTGAGTGTGTTCTGCGTTCTCGATCCATCTCTCACTTCAGCTGTCATTGCTTGCACATTCTTCACTGTTCACGCGGAATATAAACATCCGCTTCACCTCACCAGAATGCATTGTGGGAAGTGGAGTTCTATCACACATCATCCCGCATTGTTGAATTAACGAAATCCTTTCTGGAGCTCGGTTGATTTGAATAACTAATCTGTTTTATATTTTAAATAACTACAGTTATGACCGAGAAATTGATTAAATTGTTTGGCATGAGGCATGATTTTAACGTGTAGAGACAAATATGTTTTCTTAAATAGACTGAACTGAAAATATCCTATTACACTGATAGCAACAAAATGTCTTAAAACATAGATTTTGTGGTAAACATTTTTATAGCTATTTTATAGTAATGTATATTTCAGTCTCAGAAAGAGACATATAAACACGTGGTGCAGATAAAACCAGGAAGGACAAGAATAATGACATTCTCTGAGAAAGAATGTGTAGATGGAAAAGTTAAAACTGCATATGCAGTATATTTGGTTCATCAGGTTATTTATTATTAATCTTGGATAAATACTTCCATTTTATTTCTGTTTATTATTAAACGTTATTAATAAAAAAATAAGCTTAGCCTATGTGATTTTTGCGATTTCATTTTTTGTAATAAATGCTCTCATTCTGTTCTAATTCTCTCATTATTATACACTAGCATAAGACAAAATCATTTAATGTGTCATTTGAATAATGATGACTGTAAAAAGTGATGGAAACCCTAATGAGTTGAGCTGGAATTGCCATCAATCTAAAGGATGTTGGTTTGATTAGTCTGGCTTGTCATAATTAACTTAAAATATTACCAAAAATATTGATCAATATCAAATAAATCAAGTTATCAAATAAACACACACACAAATTATTATGCCTAATCATGCCATACAAATGTTTCACGGACTAATGAATGTAAATGAGAATGTTTCCCTTAAAAAAAAATAAATGCTATTCAGTCTGACTATATAGCCTTTGCTAAACAATTATATTAAAATTTAAAATATAAATATAATATTAGGCTATATATAAATAATAATAGGCCTATTTAAAATTATATATAAGCTATAGCTATAGCTCCTCAACTGATCATAAATGGCCACTGATGTGTCTTTAACTTCAAACTTTAAATTATTTATTTGTGTCTTATATATTGTCTAAAATATTTTTTGTTCATTTCCTCACTTTTCCTATCACTCCGTTGCTCACTCCTTCTCTCATGTAACAAGCCATTGAGAAGAAAGACATTGTTTTGATGTTCTGAATAATACATTTGTCTGTTAGAATTGACTGAGAATGTGGCGATTGTGACATTTATTTCATCGTAAATGGCCACATTCCCTCATGACCTGTCCTGCTGGCCTCTCTGGCGGATAGAAGGCGCCGCACAGGCTTGGCTCCAAAGAATACGTGCCGCTGGCTGTCCATCATGGACAAGCGGTGGGCTCACAGAGGGAAACAGATGCATACGACCACGTCTTGGCTGGCATTTGCATCGATGAATGACTTGTCCAGTCAGTTTGTCTCATGGGTGAATTGAAGCCCCATTGTCACCACAAAGAGCACTGAGTCTCTATGGAAGCGTCACAAGGCAATCACAGGCCAAACTTTCATTAGGGCTGGAGCTGTACGGCAGATAAAAAAGACAATTGATTTTGAATAACAGGTTTCTCTCCAATTGCCGCTTTATTTTACCCTGAAAAAGATGCTTTTTGTGCATTATAAATGCCTGATTTTCATAATTGCCATATCAATTTTTGAGGCCTGCCTGAAATTTATAGAGTATTGAAAACATTGTCCTTATTGCATGGCTACTTAAATAAAATACACGTGGGCATAACATTTTTTATAAGCTTACTTACTTGACTTTCCTAACTGACATATACATTTTTAAGGTCTGCCTGGAATTTATATGAAAAATTTTTTTTATTGCAAAATGGACTGATGATAATTAAAAAATGGTGGAGAAAATGATCTCTTTCAGTCTCAAATACACAAGAACAAATCAGATGCTCAATGAGAAAATGAAGACAGTTACAAGAGGAGGCTGATGGTTTGATGAGAGGAGAAGTTGCATGAAAAGCGATGATTTGGAAGCTACCTAGAAGCAGTGGATCATTTAGAAAGGAAAAAAGGGGGTTGTGGAAGGATTGACAGGAAGAACGGTCTGAACGACAAAGAGAAGGTTGACGGTGTTGAGTCTGTTAGCCTCCAGCGTGGACAGCTCCCTTGACTGACAGTGTGATCAGCTGTCAGCTCCTGCAGGCATCACCGACAGGCCTCCTGTCTTCTGTCAGGCCTCAGTTCCAGCCTGCTGTTCCATACACACTGCAAACACACACACACACTCACACTCACACACCAAAGCCCTATTCTCCCTCCGACCCAGCTGTCAAAAAGAGCACAGCTAAATAATGAATCTGGCCATATTCCTTGAAGGAAAGGCAGAGGGGAGGGTAAGCGGGGAGAGAGGAGTTTGAGGATCCTCGAGGGAAAACCAAAAACAAACCTCAGTCCATTTAATCCCTCTCTTCACAGTCACAGAGGAACAAGACAACAGCATCAACAAAAATTCAGCGATCCTTCCATCAGCTGTCATAAATAAGACTTGCTATGACATTATCCTCTCTCTGTCCATCAAAGACCATACACACACAGGGAAGGAAGAGGAAAACAAACCAAGCTCCTTTTATAGATCCCTCAGAGATACAATGTTGGTCAAGAATTAGGTGCCGATTTCTACGTTAATGTACTTCTATAATATAATGACAGGCTCTTTAATATTATGACCTTTGCAGCATTCTTTTAAAGTGGACCACTGATAAAGCCCCCTCTGTGAAGGGTTGACAAAAATGTTAATGGAACTAATACCACTGGAATATCCTACTTATATAATTCACTCTTACTTTTTTTTACAAAGTACGCTAACCATTTGTAAATTATCTGGACCGCAAGCGTTATGTTGTGCATTATGTTGTGCATAGGCCCCCTTTTGTAATCGTTGGCGTTCTTATTCTTATTCTTCTTCAGTTTCCGCTCTAGAAGTCTATGGCATCCCATAGCCCGCTTGTGAGAAAGTTATGAAATTTGGCACACTGACAGAGGACAGTCTGAACTGTTACCATAGCAAATTTGGAGTTATTAGCACATTTATGCTAATAACTTTTGAACTGAAAAATCGTTTTTTTTCCTTGTCTTGGCTCAAGACAATTCAAATGCACCCTATGATGTAATTTTCCGTCATTAAATTTTTTCCCACCATTTTGAATTATCTAAAAAAAAAAATTTTTTTTGATCTCCTCCTAGTCGTCGCTCTGATTTTCATAAAAAACTGAACCAGGTCATCTTCTGCCGACAAAAAGTCGATTTGTCAAACCTTTTTCGAAAAACGCACAAATGAATTTTACATAGAGATTGTGAAAATTGAAGGCTGTATCTCCTCAATGCTTTATCATATTCAGACTAAACTTGGTCCATGTCACCACAAGCATGACCTGAGATTACATGCTGCGTTTCGGCGCAGCGCCACCTAATGGTCCCGAGATATGAAAAATGGCTATTTTTGCGTATAACTTTTAAACAGTTTGTTAAATTCGGGGAGTCATGCTGAGTCGACTGATATCCAATTTTCAGATATCGGCCATTTTGGGCATCAGTCATTTGGAATTTTGTTGTAAAATGCTATATGTTATGAACGCATTAGCATATCATTATAAAACTCAGTATGCGCCACCTTCAAAAGTTATAATGAAATTTACAAAAATGCTAATAACTTTTGATTAAATTAGCCTTTTGTAATGAAACATTCTTAATAGATTCCTTGGGTCATGCCTAGAACATGGATACCAATTTTGCCATACTTTTTTTAACTCCTCCATCCTCTTCGTCCGATTTTCACCAAAATTTAATCATATCATCTTCAGATTGTGCCGTAGCATATGGACACTAAACTTTGTTACATCAGTTTGGTCACAGCGCCAGCTATTGGTCGAATTTGATAAACCGTTTAATCTTTACTAGTGACTGTGTTTATGATTTTGCAGCCTGGTCTCATTGTTAATACGTAGTTATTAATATGTAACTTTCAAAACCACAAAATGTAAATTTTTGTACGTTTTGAAAGGTGCTGAAACATACAATACTGACATAATTATGGCACTAAAACGTAAAAATAGTTACGTTTTTACAGCTTGGTCCCTTAATTGCTGCATGCAGCTATATTGTTGTTTGTTTTTGCTAATTTCTATTTTGTGGAAAATCAATAATGACTGTAACTGCCATTTTTTTAACAGCAGACAACCTCAATTCTTTAAAAAGTTTACAAAGAGTCAAAAATATATATATATATCCTTATTTTAAGTAATCTAAGTAAGGGATAATGTACAGTGAGATGGTGATTAAAATATATCAAAATAAATAAAAACTCCTGCTTATTACATGACTAAATAAACTCGGCGTCTGGCTCTACATTATCCTTCTTATTACATGCATGGCTACTTAAATAAAATACACATGAAATAGATGAAAGAGATTTGTATAAGCTTATTTGTTGAAACACCACTTCTAGACAATGGCATTATTCTGAAATATCTGACTGCCATTACTGAACAATCAGAATTAAGTATTCCAGACATCCATGTAATAACTGCAGATATTTTTCTATAACAGACCTTTATGGTTGCTGAATGCCATTGACTTTAATGGTTGCATGTACAAGGTTAAAACACGAATCGCTCTCAGCATTACCACGCTAGGAGGACAAGCCATTTAATGCTGCCATTTTCAGCCAATGCTGCGGATTTTCTTATCTCATCCTCTCATTCCCTTTAGAGACCCATTCACTTAACAGCAACAATTTTCAGGATTGAAGCAATCAAAATTGAAACCTGCTAAAAATATTCCTGTTCCTTTTCAAGCGTTCCTCATAATGTAACATTCAAACATGTGATGCACGACAAGTCTTTAAAAAATGCGTGACTGTACTACTGAACTGGTTGGTTTACTAAAGGGTTTCAAAGGTTTTAGTCAGTGTGATCCATTATCATTTTTTGAAACTTGCTTTTTACTTATTAGGCTACACAATAGGCAAAACCTGACCTTATATCAGCTTACTTTCTCCATTGCACCTTGAAACCCCCCCTGTTTTTAGTAATGAGGCTTGATTATTTCCATACACACTTGTGTTTGCAGACACACACACACACACACACACACACATCCTGGCCCACTGGCTCCAGGTGAGAGCATTACAATTCACATAGATTTGAATACATTTGCCACCTTGCCAGGTGTTCCCAAACGCAAGTCTATCACCATGGCAAATCGCTCGGCAGCCGCGCAACTGAATGACACTTCACATTCAAATCAAAAGCAGTTACTCCAGCTCTCTTTGGCATGATAGTCTTTTGAACAGGAGCAAGAGTAGGGGGAGGAACCTGTGGCTATAACAACATTATCTGAATTAGAATGGCTTTGATCACTAACAATGGACGGCGAAACACTTGAAATAAAGAGCTTTTGTAAATCCAGTGCCTCAAAACTGGGTATGACTCAACGTAGCGAAATGGCTTTCCTTTGAGTTAAACTAACATGTAGCGCTCACACATGTGTGAACACGAACATTTTAACTTCAGAACATAAGAGCACACATGAATTATTAATTTTTAACACTTTCTGTTTTTTGATCCCTCTTGTCCAAAATGATACACACCTGTTTTGTTTTGTTTCGTTTAATCCCTAATGGCATTCAAAAGGCATATTTGAAAAAAAAAAAAAAAAATTCTCATTGCTTTTTCATGAAGATCATACCTGCCGCTAATTGTAACTGTAAACACGTCTCATAATTATTCACATTTCATATCCATATTCCGCTTATCGAAATGATATTTGATTACCTCCACATATCTTGCAATTGACTTCATTTAGAAAGGTCGACTATTTGCACCGGCCAGGGAGTGATTTAAATGTTTCATGATGATTACCAAAGTTATTTGCCTTTTGTCTAAATGACAGAATCTGCAAATATAATTAGCATGGGTGGAAATGCGAGGAGATAGTGGTGTTGGCTGTCATCACGTTCTCCTATTGTTACAGCGCTGTGTCCTCCAGCTGAACTTCACTACACAGAGTTTAATTGGTTTCAGGAACTCTGCTTTGAGGAAGTCATAACCTTGATCTTCACCCGGATAAGAGATTTCTCTTTTTTCACCATCAAATACATGCAAATTTCAGGCTCAGCCTGGGAGAATTGTAAACAGACAAACATTATTTTATTCCATTGTGATTCTGATTAAAGAGAAATAATTAATCACAGTGTTTTAGTGGCCCAGAGACAAGAGGTGCACTGATCTAGTGGCATAGACTGACACAAGCTACTGTAGCTGAATAACTCAGAAATGGCCACAGAGAGATATCTGAGTCTTATATACATATAATACAATTTAAAATAATAGGAATTAAATACTTTTTATGGCTGTAAGTGGCACTGTTTCAAGCTAGATAGATTGAAGGGACATATAAACAACACCAATTCAACTAAAAATGGAAAAATCTGTTTTGTCCATTTATTTTCACAACAATGGCATTTTGGGGGCCTGAAAATGCAAACTTTTGAAAATGATACCATTATCAATTTTGTGAAAATGGGGACGCCATGTGCATGCATCCCTGACAGCAACATAGTGTCGGCCCACATCTGGTCCGCATGTAATCCACATGTACCATATGTGGGCCGGATCTGGGCCACATTCTGTTGCTGTCTGGGATAGCATGCCAACTGCTGGCCTGGCATAAATAATACAGCGTATTTTTCCAAAACGGGGATTGTTTTGACAATTTTTTCCAAAACACAAAGGAAAACCTTTTCCATTTTTAGTACATTTTTGTGTTAATGTACCCTGTATTTTATATTATTCAGTAGTGTTTCAGTTATTTACTTTCATTCAACCCAAATAAAAATCTATTTAGTACCTTTTTAATGTCCTGACAACCACCACAAAAGCATAGGTGGTAAAGAGATGAATCAAAGTTCATCAGAAGCAGTTTTTCCACAAGCTGGTATTGTAAGTTATAAGATGATTCTTTGTCACTTTGGTTGGGAAAAAACTGTAGTTAACTGTAAAATTACATGAAATGTCCGGTTATATGCTTTAAAGTTTTTCACTGTATATAGTAAGGGAACTTACTGTTAACCAATTAGGCCTACAGATTTTACTGTAGCATTTTATGTAATCTTTACACTTAAAATTATGATCTTTTTTTTTTTTACAGCAAGTTAATATATACAACCACCACCAACACATCACAAAAAATGTTTTCTATAAGGCAATAAATAAGTGAATAAACAGTGGACAGGTTACCTAGACACTGAATAGCTATTTCATTCTGCAGTCTTGGCACGCAAAACCTTTTCTGAGAGCACTTATCTCACTATTCCTCAAAGGTACAGAGATCAAATCCCTGCGTCCTCCACACCTGCCTCTCTTTTCTTTTCTAGTCAATACGAACTAGAACTCACTCTTGAGAAAAGCTTTAAAAGTTACAATTTTCAAAAAGAGCAATCCAGGAGAAAGACCAATATAAAAGTGGTAGAAATAATGGACACTTGTGAAACACAAACTCTTTTTCCACTTTCTCTGAGAAAAAAAATACTTTAACCAAAAAAAGAAAAATCAATAAAAGACAATGGAAATAAAAAATGGCAATATAATTCCCGTGAAGCATAAAAATGAAAGCTAAAGAGAGCTAAAAGTCGGGTTTTGTTGTTGTATATAATAATGATGAAGAAATCAACTTCAATGCTGCATCAAAAGCACTAGTCCTTCAAATCTACAGTAATAAATGCTTTTATTTCATGACACTGCTGTAAAATTGTTGTCAAAATCACTGATATTAATACACTAACAAATTTGGGGATCAGTAAGGTTTTTTCAATTTTTGAAAGAAGTCTTTTCTACTCACCAAGTCTGCATTTATTTGATCAAAAAATTGATCAAGTAAATATATTTTTACAATTCAAAATAACTTTTTTCTATTTTCTATTATAAAATAGAAAAAATTTATTTTAAATTGGAGTATACTCCAGTCTCCAGTGTCACATGATCCTTCAGCAATCATTCTAATATGACACATTTCTTATTATTATCAAAGTTGAAACAGTTGCTTCTTTATATTTTTGCGGAAACCGTGAGGCTTTTTTTTTTTTTTTTTTCATGATCATTTAATGAAAAAAAGTTCAAAAGAACAGCATTTATTTGAATTTTTTGATAAATTAAATGTTATTCTCAGTGTAAAAATCAACACATTCTGGGTGAATATACAAGTTGATACATTTCAATCAGTTAAAACTGACCAAATTGTTACTTCTATGAAAACTGTATTAAAATGAACACAGGAGATCAAAAAATAATTACTATCGGCCCCATGCAGTGTTGCGTACCAAACACTCAAGGTATTTTAAAAGTCATTATTGTTGTTATCTATTCATGGAATTTAGATTTATTAAGTGCATATATATATATAATCAATCACATCTTTTTAATTGACTATTCTTAAAACACTATAAAATCCCAATTCATCCAGTAGACGACCCTTTCCCTTTCCACCCCACTGCTGCCAAGCATCTCCCTCTGCGAGTGTGACACACTCCCATGGAATGTTTTCAAATATTTTGACATTTTGCCTTTCCTTACTTGCAGAGCAGAAATGATTTGTGACAGATGGAGAAGGGCTCTGTCTGATGAGCTCCTCCAACACCACGGGCACCTCTCTCCTCCTCGGTGTGCTCTCCTCCGTTCGTTCCTTCTCTGTCTCTCTCTCCTGTCATGTGTGGTGGCCTGTCTCTTTCCACAGCTGCCCCAGGTGCATCCTCCCTCAGTGATAAACACACAAAAGGGAGACTCCATCAAAAAGTTGAGACAAGAACATGTTGCTGTTACCTCGAGCCGTTCTGGTCTGATGGTCCGAGAACACTTACACAGCCAGTGCCAATGGCTTGTGACGGAGGCAGCCTGAACACAAAGCTAAATGATGTAAAGTTCGACAGCGGTTTCCACAGCAGAGTTACCTGTCTTACTAAGTGTCCCATTACTATCAGTTAGAAAACTGACGAACGGATGCCGCAATGACATGTCAACATGACAGTCGGCACCGTTTTGTGCCTAATTTAGCCATGTTATTTAGATGTGTTTTTCACTAGTAAAAATGAAGCATAGAGGAATACCTTTAATTGTCACAGTCACTGGGCTGCTTGTCTCTACTAATGCAGAGGCAGTGAGAGGCGCAGGACATGCGATGTTGACACCAGAGCAGGCGTTTGAATAATGCCTCTCATTAGCCACTGAAGCGGTACTTCTGCCTGTGTCTGTCCCCGGTCATTTTGCGCCAGCGTGATAAAAAAACAAGCCCATCGCGTCTGAAAGCTGTCATCAATCAAAGGAGGATGCAGTTTAATGCTATGAAAAGGCATGAATCTCTGTGATAGTTTCTTAGGCACAAACATCACAACTGCTCTTTTCCAAACCGAGTGAGCTGCCTGTGTAGACAGCTTGAAGGATGCCTTCTAAGATGGCTTATTTTGGGCAAATTATAAGGCAGCAATGTACAAATCCTTCACAGAGAAAGATGGCGGATGAGTCAAAAGAGATATAAATCCATTAAACAATATAGGGTAAGATGGGGGAAGACGAGAACAATGTGGATTTACTTTTAAACTTTAACATGTTTAGATACAAGTTTAGCATGTGTAGGATGATGATGCATTGGCCAATCTTACCTCCTCTATATTTTTGGTAACAGTAAGGTTTCATTTGTTAACATTAGTTTACTACATTAAGATCCTCATTTACTAATACATTTTAAATATCAAATGTTTATCTGTTAACATTAGTTAATGCACTTAGAACTACTGAAATCCAATGTTAAATATACATATTTAAAATGTAAAATTCACATGTAACTCCGTAAGTATGTTTACGGTTTGATGTCATTTTTACAGTTTTATTCTGGTAACCACAGCTGCCGGTATTTTTCCGTAGAAACAACGGGATTTTTTTTTACAGTGTACTGAAATCCAATGTTAAATATACATATTTAAAATGTAAAATTCACATGTAACTCCGTAAGTATGTTTACGGTTTGATGTCATTTTTACAGTTTTATTCTGGTAACCACAGCTGCCGGTATTTTTCCGTAGAAACAACGGGATTTTTTTTACAGTGTAACATGAACAAACAATGAGCAATTGTGTTTTTATTAACACTAACAAAAGTTAATAAATCCTGTAAAATATATACCGCTCAAAGTTAGTTGCTAGCTCATTGCTAGCTCAATGTTAACTAGTGCATTAGCTAATGTTAATAAAGGCCTTATTGTAAAGTTAATCAAACTGTAAATTTTATTAAATACTGAAAAGTGTAAAAATAATTGTTTTGTGTAATTTAAATGAATTAATTTACTCAGTATTTGTGAACTATGTATTTTATGCCTATTAGAGCATTGCGTTTTTACTTTTGCAACATGCTAACGTAAAACTCAAAAATCAATTTGAGTATATAATGTAACAGTAATGAATAAAATATTGTGAAATATTATTTTGAAAATAATAGTTTTCTATTTTAATGTAGGTCTATTTTAAAATGCCATTGGTCCCACTTTATATTAGGTGGCCTTAACTACTATGTACTTACATCAAAAAATAAGTACAATGTACTTATTGGGTTTGTATTGAGTTGCAAAACACTTTTGCTGCTATTGTAGTGGGATACGGGAAAGTTTAAGGAAAGTTTTGGTGGTATGGGTAGTTTTAGGGTAGGGGTAAAGTGTAAGGGATGGGTCAACAGTGTAATTATAAATGTAATAACAGAAATTAATTACAGATGTAATTACATGCAGGTGTTTTTAAAATATAAGTACAATGTAAAAACATGTATGTACACAATAAGTGCATTATATCAAAAGATTAATTTAAATGTAAGTACATAGTAGTTAAGGCCACTTAATATAAAGTGGGACCATGCCATTTATTCCTGTGATGCAAAGCTGAATTTTCAGCATCATTACTTCAGTCTTCAGTGTCACATGATCCTTCAGAAATCACTCAATATGCCGATTTGTTGCTCAAGAAACACTTATTATTATTATCAATGTTGAAAACAGCTGTGATGCTTAATATTTTTGTGGAAACCTTGATACATTTTTTCAAGGATTCTTTGATAAATAGAAATAACAGCATTTATTTGAAATAGAAATCTGTTCTAACATTACAAATTTCTTTATTGTCATTTTGATCAACATAATGTGTCTTTGCTGTAAAACAAACAAAAAAAAAACATACTGACTTTTGAACGATAGAGTAGGTTTTGGAACAGGGCTAAAACTCTACAGCCACTGACAACAGGAACAGACATTTTTTCTTGCATACTGTAAAAAGATGCTTAGCAATCAGTCACATTTGGAAAACAAGAACTGTATATATAAAATAATTTATGAAGCAATTTCCTTCCAAAAAAGACAGATAAGACAAGCAAAAACTGAGAGAGGGAATCTTGTACGGCAGCATCCATCTGTGCTTTGAGCCGTTGATTGAGTGTACGTCTGGACGTACATACTCTCTAGAGCCCACGGGGCAAACGAAACCCCAGCTACACGGCGCATCAATCAATAATACATGCAGCGTATAAGACTGAGAGGGAGGCGCAGTCTGAGCACATATGATAACAGGAGATTTCCAGCAAATGAGAACCCGGCACAGAGCTCTTCATCATCACACAATCTGCAGAATCTCCCTCCTCTGCCATCCCTCAACTCTCTCACCACATTTTCGATGTGTTTGTGCGTGAGGGCTCAGTGGTTTGAACTGAAGCAGATAGACTGAACGTGTTCGTAAAGTTCCACTGACACATTTTGGTGTGGGGTGTTTTAGATTGTGGCGGTTGTTTTGGTGGAAATGCTCCATTAATTAATGTATATGTTCAGAGTGTATGGAAAAAACTGAATAAAGACTATGAATACTTGCCAGTGAAAGAGGTAAAAGGTCCAGCACTGAGGTTAATCTGGTTGTAGACTTCATAGAGTAGCTGAAGTTTTGGACTGTAATCATCTGGAGTCATTATCACTGTCACTGGGATGACCTAATGCAGCACAGCACCACAGGATGAAAGAGCTTGTTTACTGATCCAGAATCAGAATAAAGAGCATTAATCACCTTAATGAAGAGCAAATCAAACCATCACAGATGATCCCATGTAACAGAATGTGCTGTTCAATTCAAACGGGCAATGTTTCAAAATGACAAATCAGTGAGAGTTGGTCATATTGATTGATTTCCTCTATGAAACGCTAATAGATTTAGTCCTCACTGGGCAATTGCCACTCATTAACCTTCAAGCGGTTTCATTTGAGAATGTATTGCTGCCATTTTGCAGCACCACACAAAGGCAATTCAGCAGATGATAAATATCCTGACTCTTTAGTGGCAGGTCACATATCAAATGAGCACTTTGGCACTGAAAACTCTGGCTAATAGATAAACATATACACACAGCCCACCATACACTAATAAAGAGATGAAAAATACAAAGAGTGAACATTACAACCATCTGCCGTATAGAATAGCAAATATTTGGGATGTCTTAGAAAGGAGGGTCCACTGTTATTTTCACGAGTTCACACTTCACACATATAATCAAATATAGTATAAAATATGGGTATTTGGCGTGCTGTCTGAGGAGAGGGCTCTGAGCTCAGAATTTGGCCCGAACCCAGAGCAATCCCTGGCTGGGATAGGAATAATCAAGTTTGGAGGAGGTATGCTGGAAAAAAAACTGTTGTGGAACAGAGGTAAGTCAGCTCTATATATAGGCCTTCTCTCACACTGATTGGGTAGATTACCGAATGTACACTTGCTGAACTCTCTTAATAAAACATCATTTCTATTTTTATAACCAGTTTTGTCATTGAAAATGTTAATATAATTATGTATGCACATGTTCCCTGCAGCATCACAAACATCAGCAGAGGTCAGAAAGAATTTAAAGTTTGCATGAAATGAAAATTTCCCGTCTATGTGTGCTATAGATCACACTGTGTGCGATTCATTCATTTTTTTACCTTGTAGCAATCAATCCAAATTTCATAACACGTCATAACTACATATTTCCTTTTTCTACAGTCTGTTAAACACAGATGTACATCACAATACTGAAAAGATCTGTCGCTACTTCCGTTTCACTATGACTTTACGTGTTGGGATATGACTGAATGGCTAGAACTAAATTTTAACAAATAAAAGAAGATATTTTGAAAAAATTGATCTGTGTTTTTTCTACACTGTAAAAAATTACTGTGATTTTAACAGTAAAAGACTGTAAAAATGCTGCGGTGAAAAACTGTCAATTGGTTTACAGAAAGTTTCCGTACTATATACGGTGAATAACTGTAATAGATCTAACGGTACATTTAATGTAATTTTACGGTAAAATACCGTTAAATTCACAGTTTTTGAAAGTGAAAAATAACAATTCATTGTAAAATTTACAGTGAAAAAACGTAAATTGACATTCCCACAATTCCCTGCGAGACACTTCACATTTGATATATTTTTGTTGAAATAACTCTGTTTCTTCTTAGTTTTTCTCATTTTTTTTCTAATCAGTTATGTACATTAGGGTTTTATGTTACATCTAATGTTGTTAAATTAATGTTTATTGCATTTTTAAAATTTCATGCATGTTACCATGATGGTGTTTAGTGTGTGTGTGAATGACACTGTGTGCACCTTCTATATGTTAGTGTTGTCCTTCTCAGCTTGTGGAAAAGCTGCTTGTGATGAGCTTTGATTCATCATGTGACTCCCATCACCACTGTGTTTGGTGACTGACAGTGTATTATAAAGATACAAAACAGATATTAATACTTCATTAGGTTGGTAAATTAACATTATATCAGTTAATGAAATATGTTATTTTACCGTAAATTTTACTGGGATTTTTTTTACAGTGTACTGAAATCCAATGTTAAATATACATATTTAAACTGTAAAAATTGAGATGTAACTCCGTAAGTATGTTTACGGTTTGATGTCATTTTTACAGTATTGTTCTGGTACCCACAGCTGCCGGTATTTTTCCGTAGAAACAACGGGATTTTTTTTACAGTGTATACTATGAAAGTCAGTGAGGTCCAGTGGTGTTTTGGACCCCAGTGACTTTCATGAACTGGACAAAAATAGTTAAAATATTCTTAAAAATATCGTCATTTGTGTTCTAACATATAAAACAAGATGTTTTGAAAAAAAATTCTCTGTGTTTTTTGTCTATACTATGAAAGTGATTGAGGTTCAATATAGTTTTGGACCCCATTGACTTTCATTATATGGACATAAATTGTCTTCAAAATATCATCTGTTTTTTAGAAAGCAATTGTATTTGGTCATTTTGTTCTGCTTTATTTTTGTCTTCACGTGCATTGTAATTTTCACACTTTGTATGTTTATGTGGACTTCAGGAAGATCACTTTTTCAACGATTAAGGACATTACTGACCACACTTGTGTCACATTTTGGGTAAAGTTCACTACATCGGAGAGAGAGAGGTGTTGCCATGGAGACCCTAAAGGTGAGTTCTGGGGGTTTGATCCAGGGTGAAAGAGCGTAACTGAAGCCACCTGCACGTTCTCTCACTTAACTGACTGACTGAGCACTCATCGAGTTCTCATCTCTGACTCACACCCAAGTAGCGTCTGTGAGCCAAGAATTCAATTAGTCACTCAAAACCCAGCGATAGCCCCAGGGGGAGTCAAATCTCCATCATTTAAAAGTATGATTACAAATAAACCAATAACATTTTGACTCTCCGGGAATGGACCAGTAGATTAGAAAATTCAGATTAGATCTAAGTGCCTGTAGATTCTCATTAAAACAGCACAAACTACTGAGAAACAATAGGTAATTAGGAGCCTAATGAAGCACAGCACCGTTAGCGCGACTTGACTGTGTGCCTCTCTGCTGGGACCCAGTTTTACTCTACACTTATCCTACAGCAAAGCTTCCAGCCTTTCATTTGGGCAATAAGACATATTTAATTAGATTAATGAACGTTATAAGCTCTCTGAGGAATGGCTTAGTACACAGTGACAATGCAGCAGCTTATATGTGGGGAGGAACACTTGCTGCTTCAGGGCAGACCTTTTCGGTCTCTCAGGACGGAAGTGAGAGAATTGACAGCTACGGTGCAATCTGTCTCTGCGTTAAGCCAAGAATAAAGGGCGATGTACAAATCGTTTATTGCAAACTCGTGTTTGGGAATTACAGGAGAGAGTTAGGAGTCTCGAGACGCGAAACAGAACAGAAGTGGACTGAGAGAGCTGAGAGGGGTGATTAAAACAGGTTTTTCTTGAGAGTTCATAAAATCGGAAGTAGCAAGTTTGTTTAAGAGCTTATTGGTGCTCGAGGAGAAATGAGAAATTGGATTATGAAATTTGACTGACTTGAAGTGCAACAAGGGCAGAGATTCTGGTTCAGAGGCCAAACATCATCGCTTTCATGGAATTAAAACTGATCCTATTTACTTTTTTATATGAATAATATACTGTTTTGCTCAGCAATATGTCACAATCTGGAAGTAAAACTGGTTGTAAATGGCAATTCATATTGACTTTAGGCACAAAAGAGCATTCAGAAAGCATCTTAAAGTGACACTACTGTTCAAAAGTTTGGGGCCAGTAAGATTTTTTTAAAGAAATTAATCGTTTTATTCAGCAAGGGCACACTAAATTGATCAAAACTGACAGTAAAGACATTATAATGTTAAAAGATTTGTATTTAAAATAAATTTCTGAATTTCTGAAAGATAATGTGACACTTAACATTGGAATAATGACTGCTGAAAATTCAGCTTTGCTTAAATTACAATTTAAATAGAGATTATTTTTAATTGTAAAAATATTTCATAATTATACTGTAATTCCTAATTTTTACAGTATTTTTTACATTATATTATCAATAAATGCAGCCTTGTTGCATTATTACATAATAACTTTTGCAGCTTTTTTTTTTTTTTTTTTAATTCCACAATGATGTAATGCAAAACTGGTTTTCATAAATCATGTTTCCAATGGTGGTGCTATGTAAAATATTTAATTTTTTAAAAATCTACTAAAATTAGTGCATCATAGTTTGTATTGAATGTAGCCTAATAACATTAACAGGAATGTATAAACTGACACAGGCATAACAGTCACTGATGGGAATGAAAAAGTTTTGATTATTCAGACTGAAAGCATGTATAATGTTATAGTGCCCTCTATAGGCTGTAGGGAGAATGTGTTCTGTGGATCTTTCTCTGGAGTTTCGGCCTAAGCCCGGATAGCAGGTCAACACCAGTAGCGGTAAGGAGCAATAAATCAGTAGTCAGGCACAACAGTATCGCAACTGGAACAGGAATAAAATATAAAACTGAGGGATAAGCTATTTTTCACTGTTTAAGTGAAGCTATTGACTTGTATCCATAAACAGCTGTCCACTTAAGCTCATAAGCACAACACATATTGTGGCACGTCTGCCGTCGTTGCAGCAGGTCGCCGCTCGAGTACCTGCAACTGCGAAATAAATCTCTTACACCGCACCGCCTTTGGGAAAACTTTCAGTATCAGTGCCCCCCAAAAAAGGCCCATGCCTAACTGATCCAACTGTTCTGTTTGCGCTCGTGTTTGTAAACAGATGAATAATTGAGCCAAGTTCAAATCCGCCGTGGCAGTGGGGTGAGAGAAGAGGAGGAGGATAGACAGATGGCCTAGAGCAGATAGTCTAAAGCGCGGCGCTCCGAGCGCACACACCAAAGAACGCGGCCCGGCATTGTTCCGCCCGCCAGGGCCGTGCTGTCATGCGGTGTGCAAGCCATCCCCCCAGAGCCAAGGTCTTAGCGTGTCAGTGTCCCGGGCCCATTGTCTCTGCGTTTTTTAATTTCTGGGACGCAATCGAGTGTGACGCCAAAATGTTTACCTAGCGTGTCTGCCTTAGCCATGAAGTGAGGAAAATAATAAAAGACAGAGAAAGGGAAAAAAACATGTCCAAGGGTCTCAGCACAAAATAATCCACCGTAATGCTAGAGAGTTTAAAGAGGCTTTGCCAATATCCCTCTGTTTTCAGGAGGGAAAAAAAGAAGAGGGAGAGATAAAGAGCCAGGAGAAACCATCAGGAGAGAGAGAGGGAGAGAGAGAAAGCTGCTAAAAACCCCTCAGCCTCAATGGGATTGCTAATGATTGTTTTTAGAGAACAACAATTGTGGTATTAGGGCATAAGCAGCTGAAGATAACATCCAGGGGAAGAGAAACAGCAGCTTGGGGAAGGAGATAATGAGGGAAAAGTAGGGGATTCTGGGATGGGGCCCCGCTCTGTTGCTCCGATGCCCCTCTCAGTCAGGGGGTATCAAAGTGACTCGCCCTCTCTTTTTCTCTTTTGAAAAAGTACCTGCTCTAATCCACCAAGACGACGGGGGTTGAAGACGTCCTTGCAGAGCAGACCTCGAAAAGCTAGGTCAGAGAACATGCACCCTCCCTCGGAAGCGACAAAAGTGAGCGCGGCTTCTCTGTCGTCATCTGTTTGTGAGACAAATGGTCAGACATATGTGGGTCTTTGCAAAGAATATGATCAAGAACATGGCACGTTCGCATTCGATTCAAAACAGGAGCTTACCGTAAGCTTATCGTTTCTGGCTCTGTCCGAGGAGGCTTTGAGAAGCGATGTCGGTGGAAAGACCGGCCCACACGCATACAAACTCCTCCTGGCTCTTGTCCAGCGGGCGAGGGGACTCGTCCAAAACAAACTGGATGCCAACGACAAACAAAGGCGTAATTGGTGAAGAAAACAGCGCCACCTGTTGGCGTTGTAGCCCGGTCTTTATGAACCGCACCTGAGCCTGGCTGCCAAGGCTGAGGGGAGTGAGGTCTTTGGGAAGGCCTAGGGAGTCACCTGGCACATGCAGAGCTGCACTCTGGGCTCATGTGGGCCGTTTTATTCCCATCTCTCTGGATCCACAAAACACACACAAACAGGAAGACAGCGGGGGGCAGATGGAAGGGTCACTATCTGTGCCAGGTGGCCAGGGGGCCTGAGGATGAAGCCAGATACGATTTTCTTGTATGTAACACACACACACACCCAGACTGAGAAGCAGAAAAATTATACACATAACAGTTCAAAGAAATGGGCATAGACTGTAGACATTCTTCAAATTTATGGTTATGGTCTTTGTGCATTTATTTTTATAGGACAGAATGGAGATACAGGGAAATAGAATGGGATCGAGACAACACAGGCTGGATTCCAGATATCTTGATTCACAGCCTTACAATTCTCTGTTTATCCCAGACGGTGTGAAGGAAGTATGTTCCATATGGATTGTGGGATATGTGTTGACTTTCAGCTGTGTTTGTGACTTTTGCTAGAGTCATTGTGCAAACAAGTGAGCAGATGACTGAATGAATAAATGAAAGTGTATAGCAGAGACATTTTTCTGCATGTTGATTACCCATAAGACACACACACACACGCTAACTCTTTTGAAAACAAACTCAGCATCTATCTATCATCCATTTTAAAAACTCAGTTGTGCATAATTTAACTGTTATGTTTAAATTCTAGATTTTGCTATATGGTTTATATAGGGGTGTTAAATATATCTGTGTAGCACATAAAAGGCAGGGCATGTATGATGCATGATGTTAAAAAGAGTTAGTTCACCCAAAAATGAAATTTCTGTCATTTATTACTCATGTCGTTCCACACCCGTAAGACCTTCGTTCATCTTCGGAACATAAATTAAGATATTTTTGATGAAATCTGAGTAGGTCATCCATAGACAGCAATTCAACCACCACTTTCAAGGCCCAGAAAGGTATTAAAGACATTGTTAAAATTGTCAACATGACTGCAGTGGTTCAACCTTAATGTTATGAAGCGACGAGAATACTTTTTGTGCGCAAAAAAAAACCAACTTTATTCAACAATTTCTTCTCTACCATACGCAGTTGACGTAGTGAACACAGTTCCGTGTTTACGTCTGAACGCCGACTCATTATTAGCCAGCTCTGGATCGTTTTAACAATGTCTTTAGTACCTTCCTAGACCTTGAAAGTGGTGGTTACATTGCTGTCTATGGAGTCAGATACCTCTCGGATTTCATCAAAAATATCTTAATTTGTGTTCCGAAGATGAACGAAGGTCTTACGGGTGTGGAACGACATGAGGGTAAGTAATGACAGAATCTTCGTTTTTGGGTGAACTAACCCTTTAAGTCAAGTGCAAGATGTTGTGAAAAAAAGATCTCAGTGTGTTACTTGCACTAACACACACCCAAGGGGCGCAAAGAAGAAGCCCCCTCTCTCAGACAGCATGCGATCCTGAATTTAGTTCTCTTTAGCAGCTTATTGTGCTTGAATGGTCATATACACACACACATTTATGTCAAAATGGCCATTGTGCAGTATTCACATAAACACTATCAGTTATGTTTTAATGTAAACTGGAAAAAATGCGGATGTGTGTCAGTAGGTCTGTGCATTCGGTCTTAAAGTGACAGACCTAATATAGGCCTACCTACAGCCGTCTGTCATCAATCAACAGAAGACAAAGAGAAAATCACTCACTGCTCCTGACTGAACAACTTTTGCATCTTTAATAAGAATCAATTTATATTTTATTACAGAGAGAATACATTTGATTATTCAGTTTCTCTACTTCTTAGCCTACATGATAAATAAACCTACTGTACCTGAAAGTTTAATTTCTGTTTTATTGTATTCGTCCTATTGTTTGTATTATGTGCTTCTTTGTTCTTTTTAATAACTAAAATAAAATAGCAAAAATAGTGTTCAAATTTCTCGTGAAATAATTTTGGGAGATGGGTGAGTGATTTTTGCTACAGTGTTTTATTTTTTACTTTAATTGTTAAAAATAAAATGTTTTTGGCTCAAAAATTAGAGGGGGCACATTTAAATGAGCATGACGCTTCTGTCTATTAGCGGAAACAAACAGGAGCTTTAGGGATCTGCTCCAGGGTCTGAAAGTGGAATGACCTAAAGTCTCCCTGATGCTGGATGTTTGTCTTGGTGCCGAGCATGTGCAGGCTGTGCCTGCCTCTGCCATCCTCAGTCCAAAGCCACAGATGCTGCAGTGTTTGTGTGTTGACTCCGTGTAATTTGTTTGCACTAATTTGTTTTGGGGTATCAGGGGAGTTCCCTTTTTAATTTGCCTCTCTCTGTTTACCCCTCTTTGTGGAGCACTGATCTGTTAAGCAGCAGTAAGAGCAAGAAAGAGAGAGGAAAAGAGAGAGAGATGGAGTGTAGAAGAGCCTAAATTAAAAGAAGGTACTATGCAGATTGTTTTAAGCTTTGGCTGCTCCGTCGGGCCCAAAGGCCTTGCTCGCAGCCTGCACCTGCTCCATCCCGCGGGAACCTGGTTCCTGATCCGTGGCCCCTCTCCCTCTCCTGTCTCTCTTCTCTTCTCTCTCTATCTCCCTCTCTCTCTCCCCCCTGCTGTTTCCTCTGCACGCCTCCAGTGCCTGGAAACGCCTTAATCAGCCCTCCTCTGCGCATGAATGGCTGCCACTCATTAGCCTGATTGAAAAGATGGTAGCTCATGCTAAACACACGCATACACACATGCACACACAGGTTGGAAAACATTCACACACTGACTTTTTGAATATTAAAACCTATATTTAAACCATTTAATGCTGTTTTCCGAATATCAGCAAAACAGGTCATAAACAAAAGTTTAATATTGAGTAATAACAGTTCAACAAACAAGACATAAATATTGAGTAACTTACATTTTAGAGACAGTATTGCCAGGTACTTGGTCTATTTTTGCTTCACCAATGAAAATACTGTTGCTCTAAAAAAAGTCAAAATAGAATCAAACATCCAAGCAACACACAGTAGTGGTGTTTTGTTTCGAATGAATCAATACAGTGAATGAATCAATGACTCACTAATAAAACAAGTCACTTGTTTCATTACTGAATAAATCTGTTTTGAAAGAATCAGAAGAGTGAATGATTCAATGTCTCATAAAAACATTGGCTGTATCCTAAATCGCATACTTAGCCTACCTAATATACAGTAGGTGAAAAAAAGTGTGTGACAAAAGAAGTGTCAGAATTCGCAGTACTCATAAAAGAGTAGGCAAAAAGTACCCGAATGACCGTCTTCCGACAAGATTTTGAAGTGTCCATATGATGGACTCTTTACTATCCCACGAGGCCGGAGAGAGGATTTGCAGGGAAGCGATGCAACTGACGGTGGTAGGTCACAGATTACATTTATTCTACAAACATTCATACTATATAAATAAAACATACTTTTTATCAGTCGCAAAGTAATTACTTATTCATAAGTACCTACTCAAGAGTAAACAATGTCGAACGCAGCCTGACACTCGTTTCTTTCCTGAATGAATCAGTGTTTTGAATGAGCCATTTCAATGAATGATTCGCTCAAGAGGACAGTCACCTGTTTAAAGGGTTAGTTCACCCAAAAATGAAAATAATGTCATTTATTACTCACCCTCACGTCGTTCTACACCCATAAGACCTTCGTTCATCTTCAGAACACAAATTAAGATATTTTTGATTAAATCCGATGCCTCAGTGAGGCCTGCATGAGGCCTCCATAAAGGTACTAAAAACATATTTGAAACAGTTCACGTGAGTTCAGTGGTTCTATCTTAACATTATAAAGTGAAAAGAATACTTTTTGTGCGCCAAAAAAACTAAATAACGACTGTTCAACAATATCTATATGGGCCGATTTCAAAACACTGCTTCATGAAGCTTCTGAGCTTTATGAATCTTTTGTTTCGAATTAGTGATTCAGATCTCCTATCAAATGAGTGACTTTGGTGCTCCTATTCACTGATTCGATTCGTAAAGCTCTGAAGCGGTGTTTTGAAATCGGCCCATATAGATAGACTATTGTTGAAAAGTTTTTATTTTGTTTTTTTGGCGCACAAAAAGTATTTTTATCGCTTTATAATATTAAGATAGAACCACTGAACTCACATGAACTTTTTCAAATATGTTTTTAGTACCTTTATGGACCTTGAGAGTTTCAATGGCATTGCTGTCTATGGAGGCCTCGCTGAGTTTTTGGATTTCATCAACAATATCTTCATTTGTATTCTGAAGATGAACGAAGGTCTTACGGCTGTAGAACGACATGAGGGTGAGTAATTATTAATGACATTATTTTCATTTTTGGGTGAACTAACCCTTTAATTCCTGAATGAATCATTGTTTTGAACGAATCGGTACAGTAAATGATTCAGTACCTCAAACAGTAGGCTTGTTCGAGATGCATCGGCGCTGCGCAGACTGATCGGTGAACGACATCAAAGTACCGCGAGAGCGATTGGAGATCGGTCTGTGCAGCGCCGATGCACCTCGAACAAGCCTAGTCACTTGTTCCGTTCAACCAGTGTTTTTGACCTAATTGGTTGAAGTAAACGATGTGACCTGAAGAAAGGACAGAGAAAAATGGAGTGACACAAACAGGGAAAAGTGAGCGCCACTCGACTCGACCTGTTAAATCTGAGGACCAGAACTGTTCAGTAAAAGTTCCCTAAAAAAGTGGAAAACAAAAGTAAAGTGTTAAGACTTTAAATAAATTTCCCACACACACTTTGAAATCACCACAGCTATTTTAATGGATGTTTTGGAGCAATCATTGTCAAACAATCACTCAGTTCAGGTTAACTAAGCACTCATGGGAGGGTCTCAGTTATGCACAATTTATATAGTAGAATCTTTGTCTACATATATATTTATAACCATAATTTTGCTTCCACAGACAGGAAATTAACTTTGTAATATGGCTTCAAGATCTAGTAACTTAGCAAAATTGACATCTTATGAGAGCATAATCCAGCTATGTTCTCAACACACAGACACACCTCTAAAACTCTATTAATAAATATATATCACAGGAAAGAATTTAAATGCATTTTTAAACGTGAATTTGGCTGCAATTGTTATCGTAAATCAAGAAGACAATTTTTAGTTGTGTATCTCCTTATGTCACTGAAAACCTGTTTATTATTATTATTATTAGGCTATTGATATCCCAAAAACATAATCTGCAAAATTAATATTAACACAAAATTCATATGAGACTGGGTTTACGTGTATGTAACTTCAGATCTATACAGGGAATAAATATTTAATAGAAGATTCCCACTGGTGAACTTCACACCAGCTCACACATATAGACGCACACACAAACACACACACATGCAGGTAAATGATGTATTACAAGAAGCTTCTGTATATCATACACACACACATATAACACATCTCACTGATTGTATGGACCCTGTTTTAAGTCCTCTAATTTTTCCATCCATATCTTTACATTGTCCAAAATCTTTGAATAATCTAAAATGTGCAAAACAACAATATGCAAAGTAAACAACAGAATTCTGCATAAAAGTTCGAACCTTACAGGGATTTAAATAATTTAATTTAGTACAGGCTTGGGTTTCAAGTAAATTCAACAGAAAGAGGGTGATGATCTCATCATGCTGCTGTTGATCACAACAATTTTCCCTCAACTAAGGCAAATCTGCTTATCTGCACGCACACGACACTTTGGTACACAAATCAGACACATGGATAAAGAAAATGTATAATCAGACTTCACCACAGTTGACTGCTTAGTGTTCACTAGAGGTTTACTGTTGTTAGTAATATTTAGAATTTTTCATTTAAGGCAGAAGCTTGAAGCGATGCCCGCGAAGGCAATACAAGTGGCTGCATAGGACCACCTCAATATGTGAATGGTCACAGTGCCCTCTGGTGGTGACATGCAAGCAGGTCTGTATTACAGAACCAACAGAAAGAGACACATGGGGATAAGGAGGAAAGACTGTCACGCACACGTACAAATGATTGCAGTCAGGCACACAGGCATTAAGCACCATTCAGACTGATCAAGAGTCAGCTGACACTGATGACACACACCGGAGCTATAACAAATAAAAATTACAGAAAGGGATTCTGTTCTATTGTTTTAGCCTAAATATGTCTGAAGATTGGATTCTCGTTTAGTTATTTTATGCATTTAAGCAGGTAGAATCAGGATTAAATGCTTTATAAATCTTCATATGGGAGCAGGAAGGTTTAAAGTCACTATGAAGTCAAAACTGAATTTTTTTTTTTTTAATGGAATATTGCAGTATTTATTAAAATGACTTTTCTTTAAGTTCATGTGCCCTCATAGTCTTTAATCAAAATAACTTCCCCTCCCTCTTGCCACAACAATTTAAAGGGATAGTTCACCCAAAAATAAAAATTTGATGTTTATCTGCTTACCCCCAGAGCATCCAAGATGTAGGTGACTTTGTTTCTTCATTAGAACACAAATGATGATTTTTAACTCCAACCATTGCCGTCTGTCAGTCATATAATGCGTGTCACTGGGAACTTTGTCTATAAGAGTCAAAAAAACATGCACAGACAAATCCAAATTAAACCCTGCAGCTTGTGACGACACATTGTGACGACACCGATCGCTTCGTGTCTTAGGACATCAATGTGCCGTCCTGAGCAGCAGGATTTAATTTGGATTTGTCTGTGCATGTTTTTTTGATTCTTATAGATGAAGTTCCCATTGCTATGCATTATATGACTGACAGACGGCAGCGGTTGGAGTTAAAAATCATCATTTGTGTTCGACTGAAGAAACAGTCACCTACATCTTGGATGCCCTGGGGGTAAGCAGATAAACATAAAATTTTCATTTTTGGGTGAACTATCCCTTTAACTGGCGTGAGGGTGGGACAGCCTGTCACTCACATGAGATTGACCAATAGCAAACCACAACGATCCAATCAATTTGCGATGGACAAAATCAAGTCCCGCCCTACATTTTTTGAGAAGCCATTTCACCCCGATATACATCAGAAAAGACTATTGCAATGTCCTTTTCAAGCCAACTTTAAACAGAAGATAGGAATTCACACAGATTTAGAAATTTTAGAATGTTCTTAAATTAAATTTAAGAAAAAAATTGAACTGTCAACCTCACAAAAACATCCTAGAATCATGCAAGCTAGAGTTTTGCTACATAATTCTCTTCTGGAGCAAATGTTTGATCAACGTTTGAGAGGAAATAGATGTATAGAAATGCCTTGACTGGTCTTACAAATTCAGTGAGTAGAATTTCAATTCAGTTGTTTCCTTGAAATGAATGCCAATTAAAAACCATACTGAAAATGTGGACAAATGTAAGACATCTGAGAAAGATGGAAGAGATATAATGTTTTTACAAAAGGTGACTGTCCAAGATATACAACTGAGAACGGATGATCTTTTACACATCACACAAAGGGAACTAAAGCGAGCGTCCGACTTTTGTGGTGTAAATTTTGAGGTGTACATGTCCACGACTGGGCATGTTAAATACACACATTTTGTTTGTACTTCAGGTCCATCAAAGTGTGATTCATCCAGGCATGATATATCAATATCAGTTTTGTGTGCCTCTATTGGATTTAACCCTTGACCTGCTCCACATCTGAGCCATCTATTTCAATGTCCGAGTCTGAGAGCGAGCGTCCAGAGTGGTCTGAGTCATGAGAGTGTGTGTTACTATGCGAAGGCAGGCTTAGATCGCTCTCCTCTAAAGTGTCGGTCCTGGAAAAGAGACCAAGGTCCATCAGGCAGGTGGGCGTCCCGCTACTGTCATTGTCGCTATCATAACAGAAGTCCTCTAAGTCCACAAACCACTCGGGCCAGAACTTCCTCCGTATGCGCTCACAGTACATGGCGAGGTTGATCAGTTCTCCTGTGGACAGATAGACGGAATTGTTTATTGTGTAGCTTTCTTAAAACCTGTCAAACGGGGTTAGCTGAATGTGATGGATTTAGTTTTAATTAATTTAGTTTTCATTCATTATTAATTTTTATTACATTTGATGAATTAAACAACTTATAAATATACTTTATCACAAGAAAAAATTTAAATAACCCATTAAACATGAAAGTATTATGCAATCATTTAAGATATTTCTCCTTATGTAGAAGTATATACAGTACAGTCCAAAAGTTTGGAACCACTAAGATTTTTAATGTTTTTAAAAGAAGTTTCGTCTGCTCACCAAGGCTACATTTATTTAATTAAAAATACAGTAAAAACAGTAATATTGTGAAATATTATTACAATTTAAAATAACTGTTTTATATTTGAATATATTTCATAAAGTAATTTATTCCTGTCATGGCAAAGCTGAATTTTCAGCATCATTACTCCAGTCTTCAGTGTCACATGATCCTTCAGAAATCATTCTAATATGCTGATCTGCTGCTCAAGAAACATTTAATGTGTACAATTGTACAAAATATTTGTGTACAATATTTTTTTTCAGGATTCTTTGATGAATAGAAAGTTCAAAAGAACAGTGTTTATCTGAAATCTAATCTTTTGTAACATTATAAATGTCTTTACTGCCACTTTTGATTGATTTAATGGATCCTTGCTGAATAAAGTATTCATTTCTTTTCAAAAAAATAAAAATAAAAATTCTTACTGACCCCAAACTTTTGAACGGTAGTGTATAATGCTACAGAAGCTTTGTATTTCAGATAAATGCTGTTCTTTTGAACTTTCTATTCATCAAGGAATCCTGAAAAAAAAAGTACACAACTGTTTTCAACATTGAAAATAATCATAAATGTTTCTTGAGCAGCAAATCAGCATATTAGAATGATTTCTGAAGGATCATGTGACACTGAAGACTGGAGTAACGATGCTGAAAATTCAGCTTTGCATCACAGGAATAAATTAATTTGTCAAATATATTTAAATAGTACACAGTTATTTTAAATTGTAATAATATTTCACAATATTACTGTTTTTTACTGTATTTTTAATTAAATAAATGTAGTCTTGGTGAGCAGACAAAACTTCTTTTAAAAACATTAAAAATCTTAGTGGTTCCAAACTTTTATATACACATATATATATATATATATATATATATATATATATATATATATATATATATATATATATATATATATATATATATATGATTCTTAAAATTAAGTCACAAAGTCTAGGGTTCTATATAGAAACCCATTGAACTTTAATCTAAGAGTATAACTTCATTAAGAATACCGCAATATATTTCTATAGTGCTGAGGTGGATTCTGAATTGGCAACCTAACTGTAATGTGCAGAAGCACAAATAAATGCCTATAATGCCATCTAGTGGATATACTGGCTAATAACATTCAACAAACTGCCATGCAAGGGCACAACAATTTAAGAGTAGTTTATCCAAAAAATGAAAATTCCAATACCTTACTCACTTTTTCCAAACCTGTGTAATTTTCTTTCTTCCGTGGAACACAAAAGGAGATGTTAATCAGAATGTTCACACTGCTCTTTTTTCAAATTAAGTGAATGTGCTGTCGAGCTCCAAAAATAACAAATCTACCCCATAAACAAAATCCAAATGACTTGTGCACTATATTTTGAATATTCTGAAGCCATATGATCAGAAACAGATCTTAATTTATGTAATTTGTTGAAAACCTTACTTTTTGTCCTTATTAGAGTACCCATCCCCATTCAGTCTAACATCTCCTTTTGTCTTTCATAGAAGAAAGAAAGTCATGCATGTTTGGAACACCATGAGGTTGAGTAAATAATGACATTATTGGATAAACACACCCTTTAAATACCACAACATCCAAAACTCAAGACATGCATGAATTTCCCTTTTGTTCTCCAAATATTACCGCTTATGTTTTGATTGGCCAGTCAAAAATTTGATGCATACTGTTATGTTTCTATTAGGAATGCAAAACTGCAGTTGTGAGGTCTTGCTCACCTTTAATGAGCTGCTCGGGCCGTGTGCCAGGCAGTGTCCACATGGCTTGTGCAAGGTGACCGAACACTGTGGCATCCACACTGGACAGCTTCGGACCCATGATGTACTTCTTATCCCCTGAGAGACCGGAAAATAAATATTAACCCCCAGCCATAATGTAAGACAAATAATAGACTTCTTTAAAATTGTCTCAGAAACACATTGCTTTAAAACAGCCACTACAAAAACATATTTATACCCTTTAGTTTATTCAGTTATAAGATGGATATGGATTACATGAAACTACAACTCCATGTGATGACATGTCTTCATGTTTTGTGACAGGTGTAGTTTCACTGACACTTGAGCTATATGATACTAACTTGCAGGAACAAAAAAATATTGGCTTATACAATCAAACCAAAATGTATTCAGACACCTTGAACATTTCATTCATTAATACAGTTTATTCACTATAGTTTAAAACAATGGTAATAAAATATGACAAGATCTCAGAGTTAAACTGTGTTTAATCTTAATTATGTCAGATAACACTTGAGCAAAACATGGTAAGGTCAAAGTGTCTCAGTAATTTTTGGTTCCAAATTTTTATCATTTTTCATCATTCAATTTTTGTCACAGTTTACTTTATTTTGCTATCCTCACTTACATAAATGAACTATAGTGTCCTGCACCCACTAGTAAAAATATATTAAATATATCAAAAATCTATGAATAATTTTTGGTTTGGCTGTATATTTGATAAAAAATAATTTATGGCCTGGAAACAACATAGTTACACGATTATTCAAAAGTTTGGGGACTAAGATTTTTAAATGCTTTTAAAAGAAGTCTCTTTTGCTAACCAAGGCTGCATTTATTCTTTCAAAAATATAATAAAAACAGTAATACTGGGAAATATTATAATTGTACAAGTTAAGAAACTTTTCTTAAATAAATTTTAAAATATTTAGTTAGCATCACATGATCAATCAGAAATAATTACAATATGCTGATTTGGTCTTTATGAAACATTTCTTATTATTATTATCAATGTTGAAAACGATTGTGGTGTTTAATATTTTTGTGGAAACTATGATTTTTTTATTTTGTCAGGATTATATTATGAATATAAAGTTCAAAAGAACAGCATAATTTTTTTGGTAAAATATTAAAGGTACACTATGTAACTTTTTTCGTTCAAAATTAACTATTTAAATAATGAGTCAATCCTTCTTCCAAAACGTCTTATACTGATTCACTATGGTAAGTCTATTATAAGTGATTATATTTTAGACCTAGAGGGGAGAGATTGTGTGTATAAGTCACTCGCTCGTGCGTTTCTTGTCATATACTGTATGTAAATACAGAAAAGTTGCTCTGGCTACTGGTAGTGGCATAAGTTAGTTGTCACAATGAACAGAGGAGAGACTGCTGGTAAAAAGAAAATGAGAATCAACATTGGCTTGGCTTTTCGGAGATGGTGAGAATTGAAGGATTTGAAATGCAAAAGCGATGTGGAAATGGTGTTTTTATTACTCAACAGCTGAGCAATGTATTTTAAAATGAATGCAGATTTGTTTTTTAAAGTTACATAGTGTACATTTAAATATTGTGATCTCATCACAAAAACATGTCAGTACTCACCTAGCAGTGTGGCCAGTGTGCGCATGTCCTTCTCCATGAGGGTGTAAACCTCCTCTTTAGTGAAGCAGCCAATGCCATGACAGTACATCTCCCTCTTTACAATCCCACCAGTCAGCTGACACAGGATCCATTTGAGCAGGTCACTGAGGGGTCCGGGAAGGTCCAGCATCCTCTGAGTCTCCTGAACATTATCCACCCACTGACAGTATGCAAGGGTCCTGTGAGGACAAGAGAGAGAAGAGTGATTTAGAAGTGATTCCCTCCATAAGTATGTATAAAGAGCCATTTGTACTGTGGGGGAAAAAAGGTCATATGATGAAGACAAACTGTTTAATAATGATATAAATAATTGGCTTTTATATTGTCATTTTTCTAAAGCAATACATTTTGCAAGTAGTGATGAGACTTCGCAAAACCACATGTAGATTTGTTTTGATTTCTTACAGTTAAAAACCTGAAAGATACTTTTTTCTACCTAAAGTCTTTAGAAAGCAGATAACAGTGTAAATGCATTATAACATGCAAAAGAACCATAGAATAAAACGTAGTTTAGACTAAGATATTTTAAAACTTTACTGTGCTCTAATACGTATGCATGTACTGTTTATTTAAATGCATAAAACATTTATTTAGCAGCTGCTTTTATCCAAAACAACTTACAAATGAAATCTACAACAAATAATTGATCATAAGCACAAGCAATTCTTCATAAAATGGGCTTATTTATAATTCAGAGTTTATTATAACTGAGTGCAGCTTTAGTATCACAGAAAACAAATTCAGTTTGGCCTTTGAGATTAAACTTTGAATTAATTCTCTGCTCTGTGATTATCTGAATCAAATTAATTAAAGCTGTCTTTAATTAACTTCTTTGCACACCAGGCAATGCATTAATAAAAGTCATTCATCCAAAATGGCTTTAAGCGCTCTTTGGGTTCATGGTTTGAACTCACCACTTGGAATTTACAATCAGCCTTTCATCAGGTTTGAATCAGATTCAAAGAGAGTAAGTTCTGTGCCAAAAATAATGACTTTATTCAAACATGTTGCATTGACCAATATGGCATTTTAATCTGTAAAGACATAATACATGAATTCCATGAAACAGTACTGTATCATAACTCTTATTTATAGCTCAATAAATGTCCCAGCTCAGCAAGCTTTTCAGCTGACATACACAATACCACTCCAAAGTGGACACAGATATTCAAACCTATGAATTATTCAATCAATAGCCATGTGCGAGCCTATATATAGCACAGTGTAAAGCGTTTCTAGGCAGTGTGAAGACAGAATGCAACAGAAAAAGAAACAACAACAAAAAAAATTGAATTCATTTGAAGAAAGCTCATAATGCAAAAGGAATGAAAATAATGAGATTAGGTTGTAAGAAAGGAGAGTATTTATACCATTGCTCTTCCCCCACCGTAACATACATATATATATATATATATATATATATATATATATATATATATATTTTTTTTTTTTTTTTTTTTTTTTTTTAAGTATAATGCTTACTCTAGTATACCCAATTTGTAGGATTATGTTTCAGCACCACTCATTATTTTTTTTCTTTAGAAATCTGCTGCAAGCACTGCAAATCTTGCCAGATGTACACTCCAAGCTTATCATGCATATTTTTATTGTAAGAATTTACTATTATGGACTCATACAACTTTTCATTCATTTTGTTATGCAAATAGAAATGGCTGTTTTCAAGGATTAAAATTTTACAATTTAAATATTACAATTTGGAATAGAAATTTGAAATATTTTTTCATAAAAGAACACATTCACTTTGATTAAGTATTACAAAAATGACAAAGGTTGCTAATAACTAAAGTCTAGTTAAAATCAGTCATGTGTATGGCAGCTTGTACTTTGTAATTTGCATAATACCAGCCTATGGTCTTCATTGGCTGCCAGCGAATGATGTCATTTTGACCCGCCCTCAAACACTGTAGTTGTAGCTGAGGCCTGGAAGAGTTTGTTCGTGTTGTCGACATGTCGAGAAGACACTGTTTTCTGTGCTGCGAAAGCAAATCCACTTTGCATGCACTTCCAAAGGAAGGAGGATTCGTGCTCAAATTGATACGGTAAAACCGCCACTGTTAGTGTTCGTATCAGTGTATATACAAGTGCTGAGGAAGCTGAAATTCAGATATGGTAATGAGGGTTTAGTTTCCGACACATGTGGTAGACTAATCACAACAGACTGAGCCATCTGACCAATCAGAGCAGAGTAGGCTCTCAGAAAGGAGGGACCGGATTCTTGATTGAACTGTTTCAGAAAACTGTGAGAAAAGCTGTGATGCTGCAATGCATATTATAAGAAAGTTAAAGTGTTTTTTTGTCCTTGAATGTATGCATTCAAGTATGCTGTTGTAGGAGACCTCTGAAACTAAATCAGGAACATGTAAATATAGCATAATAGTGGCTCTTTAGGATTTCATTCAAATTAATAATTGCTCAACTAAACAAAAAACTGTGCAGAACTCCATTGACTCTTGTCAATAATAAGTGCATATTTGCCTCTCACATTCCAGCAACGGCTCAGCAGCAGAAGTGACTCATTCTGAATGCCAACACATGACTCACCAGTAAAAGTGTTCCTCCACCATCGTGGTGATGGCCCGCGCTACTGCCTGCTCCTGAGCGCTCAGACTCTTGTTCAAGCTCACACCAAGTTTCTCCTCCAGGAAGTCAATTATAAATTCAGTTCCGCATACCTGCTCGTAGTTATACTCAACCCAAGGCATCTTGCCCTGGGAAGAGAGGCTTCCGTCAAAGTAATTCTGCAAAGAAAGAAATATGAGGGTGAAAAGATGTAAACCGTTAATAGAGTTATTTTTGCAATTTATTATAATAACAATAATAATTTAATAATCTTTATTCTAGAGCATCTGGATGTGAATGAAAAAAACATAATTTTCTAAGGGCTTTCTTGAATTTCAGTGACATTTCAACAGCAGATGGTGTGACTTCCAATAACTGCATGTAACCACTGATCAAAAGAAATGGACTCAATAATCCATATGGCTCCTTCATGCATACTTGATAGGGCAGATCAACCATGCGCAGATATGTCTCCAATTTCAGGCAGAAAGGTGACAGGCTTGGCACCCCGTTTTTTGGCCTGGAGAACTGGTGAAGGATGATGGCGTCTTTAGAATCCAACTCCTGCTCCTTCCTGTAAGGAGGCGATCAACCATATATTGTAAAATCAAACAAATCCTATTTGAGATTTCAATATGAATTGATATAGTAAGTCAAAATACTGATGGTTAAATATCACAGTCAGACATATGTAAGAAAACTTTACATGTATTCATTTGCCATGCATTTTTATCTAAAATGACTTCACGGTACACATTTTACCATCATATTTTTTCCCAAGGATATTCCATCACTCTAGCATTGCAAAGCGTCATGCATTACCAGTTGAAGTACAGCAAGAAAATGGTTTTACAGGAACACAATTTAGCTTTAAAAGCAGCTATTTAGCCTCCAAAAATCTTGTGGAGTACAGTGGAAAACACCTTATACTATAATTATGAGGAAACAGCAGGATGTGTGTGGGAGGACACAGTCAGGTCTTATTTTACAAGCAGCAACTACAAGCTTACAAAACAACACAACCTCCTATTCTGATCACAAACAAGTTTAGAAACAACAGGCTGAAAAATTCACATTTTTCAAACTCTAATCTAAAACAGGACAAATCTGTCCACATTTAGTGATCATTAATAAAAAGCAATCATGATTTCTACACTCAGAGCCAACGACAACTACAGATTTCCAAGTAATAACACAGTTTAAGTGTGTAGTAGACCCTGTCAGGGCACATATGTGTTTAATATGATATACAAAAAGAAATTCCTAATACAAACAGAAATTGATTGCAGATTCATTTGCATAATGATTACATAAAATGACATCAGAGTATTCCACCTGTGGGTCTGTAATTAACCATGATGGTAACAGAAAGATACTCTTGACCATATTAAGATCACAGAAAGTTTACCTAATGCACTGTTTTGTGGCATGTAATTATCACGTGTCATTGCCCAGGCCAAAACAACACACTCCAGGACTTATTTTCTCAATTAAAGGTGCAGTAAGCAATTTCTGAGAAAAGCTGTTAAAAAAGTGGATCAGACCTGAGCACCAAAACACATTTGTAGCTAATCAGCAGTAAGGGGCGCATACACTCATTGGGGGGGGGGGGGGGGGGGGGGGTGCATTTTTTGCAGCGCGTTCGTGAATTTGGGGGCGGAGCTATAAAGATAAGGGTGTGATCGTTTTGGGTAGGGGCATGTTTGTTTTGGTAATTTCAAATATCAATAGCGTTTCTCGGAAATCACTTACTGCACCTTTAATATAAAAAGGCCAAACAGACTCCACTCACCCTCTCAGCTTTACATTTCAGATGCTTTCATGTGGCTCTAAAATGAACATTCTGATGCACTACCAATGTCTATTTATGTTTTTTTGTTTAATGTTTGTTTATTGCACACATTTGTCTTTTTATGTCATTATCAAAGACTAATTTCCATTTCATGGCAAACTGAATAGATAAAGTGTAAAGCATCAGTATGAATTGAATGCTGCAGAGCTCAGGGCTCAAACATGACGCTGTCCACTGCTTGTGGTTCTGAAATCTCCCAGTGAAGTATTGTTTGACGATAAAACGTATTTTGCCACATTAAAAACAGCTGTAAGTCTGAAAGTTAAGACTTCCAATAGCATAGGAGCGCCTTGAATTTATTAGGTAATGGCCAGCAGATAAGGAAGGTCGCTTGTACAACACAAGTCAAGGACATCGCGATCCAGTGAAGTAAACAGTCACGATCACGTGCCGCATATTACGCTTCATTAGCACTAAGAATGAAAGTAAGGTGCTGTTGGTCTATGCCAACGTAAACAAGAGACATTCCAGCTGAGTAGTACTGATGACAGGGCGTTTTCATACGCTCCAGTGCGGCCAAAAACCGCTTGTGCATGTAATGTAGAAAACGTGACTTGATGCAACACAGCGGACGCGAGCTCAGATGGCTCTGGCACTGCCGTGCGTACTAATTTACATTTCCCTCTAGACCGGCTCAAATGTACAAATGATTTATGATGAGCTATTATAAACAATAACATAAGGTAATTTCATATATCATGTGACATCACTGCAGGCCGAAGCACTGACCTGATGGAGAGCAGCTCGTGCAGTAGATACGCAGCCGCAGCCAACAGGGCACCTCCGGTGATGTAAAGCGTCTTCCTCCACCAGGAATCCGATACCAATCCCGACATGATCCCGCCGAAATCCTGCACGGGGACGGCAACTATGTACCCATAAAATAAGTGACGCTCATCAGAGCCACACAACCCGAAGGACGGGCTCTGATTCCGGCCGAGATCAACCACGAACGACCGGGAGGAGGCGAAACCAGCAACCCAGTACATTCTCTCTCTCCCCCCGCTTCCTCCAACGAATCCTACGCCACTTCATTTATCCATATAAATATGGACAATTGTTACATGGTTGTGTGTTATGTCGGCCTCTTAAAGCAAAAGAAAAGCATTTTAACGGGATTTGGCTCCCGCACGCAGCTCCGCATCCTCCTTTGTTGCTGTGCTGGAGCTGAGTGACGTCACGGCGCATCACACATGGAAACTAAGCAAATAAAACACATTCAGGCTTTTTATTAAACGAAATACGCAGGCCTAAGCATAATATGAGGGACATTTTGGTTTGCGATAAACAGCTTTCATTTCGTTTTAAACAGTTACAATATATAAAAGGTCGTTCAATTCTTTATTCTTAATTTATCCTTCAGTTACGTCATGCATTTTGACTTATTTAAAGACTGTAATAGATTATATTATATATTATGTGTATGTATACATGTGTATGTATATATCATCCATATATATAGATATATACACTGTGTTCCAAATTATTATGCAAGTGTCATATCAGTAGAATTCAGATTTTAGTTTTTCTAAGAAAGTGTTTGTTTGTTTATTTATCCATGTCTTTTTAGATAACTGGTCAATCTCAGACAAAATAATTTGCCAGGTCTACTTGGGTAAATGGAAACCCTACTTAGAGGTTGTTCCATATTATTAAGCAAGACACAGTTCTTATGCAATATGGGGAGGAAGAAAGATCTTTCTGAAGATGAAAAGCATGAAATGGTGCAATGTTGTGCAAAAGGCATGAATACAACTAATATTGTGTGAAACTGAATGGAGATTATTGAAGTGTCATAAGATTTGTGAGTGATTTAGAGCACAGCAGAACTCGGTCAGATAAAGGCTTATTAAGTAAAGTTCCTGTCAAAAAAAATAATTGTATATAAATGGGAAGCTATAAAAAAAGAAGAAGCCAGTGTTGAGCAGCAAACAGGTATTTGAAGCTGCTGGTGTCTCTGGAGTCTTGAGAAGCTCTCCATGCAGGCTGGCAGTTGTTTGTAAAATTGCATTTTAGACACATCTAACCAAACCTCACTAACAGAAACATTTACAGTAGGTGTACAAATAAAAGAAGACTCATTTTTAAATAGTTTTATTCACTGATGAATGCCGTACTACAATGGATGGTCTAAATGGATGGATTTCTGGATGGTTGGTGAATGGCCACCACGTTCCAACAAGACTGTGACGTCAACAAGGAGCTAGCGGGTGATGATTTGGGCTGGAATATTGGGAAGTGAGATTGAAGGTCACTTTAGGGTCTCTGAGGGTGTCAAAATGACTTCATGAAGATAATTATGTGGAGTTCATAACTGGCCATTTTCAGCTATGGTATAAAAAGGAGGATAGTGCCTTCTGAAATACAATGCACTATGCACTATCCCATGCTGCAAAAAACATCACAGCAATAAAACTATTTGAAAATGTATTTGTACATTCACTGTAAATGTTTTGGAGTGGCTAAAATGCAATTTTACACACAACTGCCAGCCTGCATGGAGAGCTTCTCAAGACTCCAGAGACACCAGCAGCTTCAAATACCTGTTTGCTGCTCAACACTGGCTTTTTTATAGCTGCCCTTTTAATACAATTAACTTGTTTGACAGAAACTTTCTTTAATAAGCCTTTATCTGACTGAGTTCTGCTGTGCTCTAAATCATTCACAAATCTTATGATACTTCAATAATAATCTGCATTCAGTTTTCATACAATATTAGTTGTTTTCATGCCTTTTGCACAACATTGCACCATTTCATGCTTTTCATCTTCAGAAAGATCTTTCTTCTTCCCCATATTGCATGAGAACTGTGTCTTGCTTAATAATGTGGAACAACCTCTAAGTAGGGTTTCCATTTACCCAAGTAGACCTGGCAAATTATTTTGTCTGAGATTGATACCAGTTATTTAAAAATACATGGATAAATAAACAAACACTTTCTTAAACACTTTCTAAAATCTCAATGTTTATTGTACTGAAATCCTACTGATATGTCACTTGCATAATAATTTGGAACACAGTGTGTATATATATATATATATATATATATATATATATATATATATATATATATATATATATATATATATATATATATATATATATATATATATATATATACACAGCTATGGAAAAAATTAAGAGACCAATCCAAGTTCAGAAATCAATGTTAAGTGGTCTCTTAATTTTTTCCATATATATTTATGTATGTATATATGGAAAAAATGATGAGTGGTGAGCAGACGAAACTTCTTTTAAAAACATTAAAAATCTTACCGATCCCAAACTTTTGAGCGGTAGTGTATATACACACACGCGCTCTGATAAATCTGGGTGAAAAATTAAAATTGGTTGTAAATTGATAAAATTGTTGCATGAAATTTATTTATACTACTACTACTACACATTTTAAAAATCAAAAAGCTGTTTTCTAGTCTTATGATTAAACATGAAGCCCACCTAGAAGACATTTTGCTGTTGTATTTCCTGTTTTATTTATATATGAAAGTTACCATGATTGTTGTAACAAAGTAAATGTACTTAAAATAGAGAATTGTTCATTCTGAATGAAACACTTTCTCAATCACATAACATTTATTCTTTGTGTTTTATTTTATTAGGTACTTACACTTTGTGTCAAGTGCCTTAAAAAAAACATAATTCCCACAGTCTATTTGACCTCTGATATTAACCAGAGATCATCACAACAAAACACACAAGTAATTTGTGGTTAATATACATTGAAGAAACTTTGAAATGAATATCATATGGTTCAAAAGTGCTTCAACCTCAAATTCTAATCAGAGATTCATAGCTTCATAAAAGATGTTTTATGAATTGTGCGTCTGATAAAATATGGTTTTCTAAAGGAATACAAGGCCAAGAATTATTACTGGTTCAGCAATGCACTATGCAACATTTTGAGATCACACTTTATTCTGGAGCAGTCAAACTGTGTTTGATAGCAGTTCCAACATTAAAAATAGCTCAACTGTAACTTTTGGCTTGACCTGGCTCATCCAGATTCTCACTCTCAGCCCAGACCCGGTCAGGCTGGGGCTCTTCTTTGCGTTTGACTGCATGCAAAGCATAGTTGATAGCAGTGCTCTGCTGCCAGCTCCACGCTCCTGTGAGAGGATTGTACATCATGCCTCTGATAGCCTCCACGTAGAAACCAACTGGGACCAAGTGAAACAAAACGATAGTAAAAGAAAGTAACAAATGCAGCTGTAAATAAACACTGTAGCAGTGGAACATTAGATCATATTGAGCAGTCATGAAATGTATACCAGATTTTTCCAACAAGCTGTTATTAAAACAGCGAAGGAGAGCCATGAAAGAAAAATGAAGCGGTAATACCCAGAAACTGATCAATGAATGATGGTGAGAGAGAAATGGAAGTCAGAGAAAGCACTCACAAGACTCCAGCAGTCGTTCCAGATCCTCTGGGCTGATGAATTTCTCCCAGTCATGAGTGCCAATCGGTAAAATCCTTAACAGCTGCTCTGCTGCCACAATCCCAAAAACGTAGGACAAGTTGGTTTTGTTAATAGTGGTGATGAAAAGAGAGCCACCAGGCTGGAAGACAATGCCGGCTCACATTAGTTTTGCAAATATAATTAGTCTCAGATTTCAATAACGGCACTTTAGTCATTCATTCCATTTCAACAAATAAGGTTATTTTAGAGGATAAACACTGTAAAAGGGATATCGACAAACTTATGTGTGTGTGTAATGTGTATACAAATATTATATAATTTAATTATATTATATATTTTAATCTATTAACTGAAAGGGAAAGAAAGCCTAACAGAAAAAGGCTGATGAAAGTGCCTCTTATTTTAACTGGATGTCACAGCATTAGGGAAGATTATGGGGATTTGGAGTAACTCTTTAGGAAGACTGTTTGTCCTCTGACACACTGACCCAGGAGATTAAATCCATCCATTCAGTATTCTTTGCTGAGAATCTCACTATTACTTTGTGCTACTATCATTGATTCAGATGTCAGTGATTCTGTGACACACCTTCAACACCTGATAGCAGCAGTTGGCAAAGGCGTCCAGGTCGGCCAGATGTTCCACCACCTCAGATGCCACTACGGCATGAAACCCCTCTACTTCCTCCTCAGCGAGGTCTTCCAGGGTGCAGGCCTGATAGCGAACTCTCTCCCGCAATTCGGGATCGTAGGAGCTGTGCAGCTCTGCAGTCCGCACACTGTCCTCCACTGGGTCAATTCCCAGGACATCTGCTCCTAGCCTCCCTAGTGGCTGAGAAAGGTTAATGCTACTCAGGGTTCAAAATAATAATAGAAAAAGCTAATTCAATGTATCAAGGAATACTTTACTAATACTATAATAGTATGTAAATAATAATAAAATAATACTTATCCACAGGGCTGCAACTATACATTTTTCAATGTTAAATTTGGATCGGTATTGAATTTGTATGGTAAAATATGTAATTGCATATGAAACTGTTCAGTTTCAATGTAAAATGGTTGCTTACCAATGCACAGCAGGGACTGTTCATTGTTTAAGCAAAACAAAAAAAGTGTCCTTTATGTTTCACCGGCCAAGATAATAATTATTTACAATAACATATATAAGCACTTAATAACTTAAAATTACAGTGGCAAAAAAAAACAAACAAAAAAACATTTGCACATTGCCCTCTGCTGGTCAGACAGGGGAATGGAATGGAGCTGAAGTAACCAGTCAACTGCCTCTACCACTGATGTGCCTCAAAGCGGATCTTCCGCAATAAGCTTTTGCATGACAGGACACTCAAAAAACATCATGCTCACCAAAACACAACAACGACACATCAGGCAGGGAGAAAGTGTTTATCTCAGTGGAGGAAACCACTGGGCGTGAAGCTGTCTGTTTTAATCATGTACTTCATTTGGTAGGTTTTCAGTTATCATTTGTGGCCAGCTAAAAATAATCATCCATGTTATCAAACCTAACAAACATGAGACCAGCTTTATTTTGCCATCAAACCCAAATCTGATCAATCAAATAAGAAAATATCAAATAGTAAACAGAAAAACTGTACTTGCAATAACTAGTGCAAATGACTCAATATTTATCTGTCTAGCTAGTCATCATTACAGCATAATTTTT